>NC_052063.2:10688367-10954323 GCF_903992535.2 Arvicola amphibius | reverse complement strand
CTGGGCTGCTAGTATCCCAGCAGGGGACTGACCAGGGCCAGAGGAGATTGCTCTCAGACAGAACCCAGACTGAGGGATGAGGCAGCGAAGGGCAAGTGAGGGCAGCAGGATTGGTCGTCCTAGGCTGGTGGCCTGAAGAGGTTTCTCAGCTGCCTGCTGAGTCTATGTTGAGGCAGTGCCAGCCGTGGAGTACAAGCCAGGCTTCAGTCCTGACTGAAGACATATTGTTTTCCCATAACTACTGTCATTTAAACAGGATCCAATTTCTTGGCTTGAGCAAGTTGTTCCCACTGAAGACACACACTTCACTGAGGGGCAAGGCAAGGCAAATCCTCTGTGGAGCTGGCTAGACTTTCCCATTCTGAAGCAAATAGTATCGGGGGAAGAGTGAGGCCTGGAGTCTATACTGCCCCCAAACTACCCAGGGTTCCCATGGAATTATGTAATGGGAATGCGTCGTGACTGTAACTTAACCTGTTTGGGGGATCTGAGCACTTCCCGTGTCCTCCTCGGGAACCCTAGAATCCCGTGGCTCTGAAAGTGACCTCTGCCTTTCCCTCTGGAAGAGTTTCAAGGAATTCAGCTTTGGCTGTGACATCTGAAGGACTGTTGATTGCTGCAGGAAGCAGACACATAACGTGGAGCTGGTGCCTCCCCAGCTCGCCTGCCACTCACTCCTGATACCCCTGGGCCTCAGGTGTCCGCTCCAGAGCCTTACCCCAAAAGACAAGTCTCTGTCATTTTGTATTTGTTTCTGTGGCCTCTCCCCCAAGCACAGTGTCTCGGGTACCTTGACACATGCTGTTGACTCAAGAGAGAGCTTATACAGCCTTATACAGCAGTCTTAGTCAGTGTCTCTCTTTCTCCCTCCCTCCTTCCCCACAAGGTGAGTGTGTGCGTGCGTGCGTGTGTGTGCGTGTGTGTGCGTGCGTGCGTGCGTGTGTGTGTGTGTGTATGTGTGCGTGTGCGTGTGTTAGACTAGACAATCTTGGGTGTCATTCTTGAAGTACATTCATCTTTAGCTTACTGTTTTTCTTACCAGCCTGGAACTTACCAGTTAGACCTGGCTGGCTGGCCAGTGAACCCCAGGGATTCACCTGTCTCTGCCTCCCTAGTGGCAGAACCACAAACAGGCACCAGCACACGACATTTTTTTTTTAACAAGGGTTCTGAGGACTAAACTGAGGCCCTCATCACTACAAAGCAGGCGCTTTGCCAACCAAACTCTCTCCAGCCCGGCATTGCTAGTTTTTCTCATGTGTTCTTGATGAAGCGTTTCCAGCTCGTGTCCTGCCTCAAGTCTGGTCGTCTTTATAACTCCAAATGCTAGGGCCAATCGGTTAGGTTTTTGTTAGAAATTTGAGTATTTAGCTGTGAGGAGGAGATGACAAAGTGGGCCCAGAACAAAACGTTAGCCTCCCTTCAGTCTGCAGGGCAGTTCTCTCTCTCCTGATTCTCCTAGAGAGGTTTCTGGAGGCCTCCGTTTGCTGAATTTGGGGGGTTCCCTTACTTGGCCTGCTCTGTCTTGGCATGTTTGTGGGCGGGAGGTGAGGAAGAACACTATCAGTGAGGAGTGTGAAGAAGGATCCATTAGAGGGGACTGTATGCAGGGGTTGGGACAGGGACCAGGAGCTGCCTGCTGATAGCAGAAAACTGGTCCCAGGCTCTGGGGAATGAAAGACAAGAGCAGATACAGAGAGGAGCTCAGCTCCAGAGTACCCCCAAATGCAGTAAGGTGAGAGGTGGCCCGACTGCTAGGCAGCCTCACCATCACGCAAGGTCAGGTGTGTCATAGGGCACAGTCAAGTAAGGTGCCTTCCAGATTCGACGCTGTGATCTAGAGACGGGGCTGGCAAAGATCTGCAAGAAGGAACAATTAGCCAATTCATTATGTTGACATTTCTGGCCACCACAAGGCCAGTGTTTTACAAAATAAGGCCTTTTCCCTTAATTGGGGTTGTGACAGAGAAAAGTGTATTCCCAGCTGACTCATGGTATCCACGTGTCCAGGCCTATTATCCCCACTTGGCCTGCCCCGTCTGTGTAAGAGGGCGCACTCTGTGTGCCACCATTGGCAACACTGTAAAGGATTCAGAAGGAATAAATACGGGGCCTGCTTCCTGTTCTCCATCCAGAAGAGAGGACCCATTCAATACACAGACCAAGAGCCAGCAAGCTTTGCTGGTTCATGAGTGGGGGAAAAGAAAGTGAGTGGCAGAGGGGGAGGGTCATCTTAAAGCCAGTTCATGTGAGGAAAACCCTAATAGGAAGTCTAGAAACCAGTTCAGATGAGGAACAGGCATATTTAATAGAGAGAGAGAGAGCAAACAGAGCTGCAGGCATTACCTGAGATGCTCGGAGAGGCAGCAGAATCCAGTGTGTGCTGTTTCAAAGCATGACCAAGAAGCCAGGTTATCCGGTTCAACTCCCGGTTAGTCCACCGAGGCAGTTCTGACCATGGCGAATTAGTTACTGACCGCTGTGCTTCCGTTTCCTGCTTAGCAGAGTGACCATCGCGTGGTGTCTGTCTGGAGAGCTGTTGGGAGAATTGAGTGGCGATGGTTAGCTCGAACTGCCAGCTTGGCACGACCTTGTGTCACATGGGGAGAAGTCTCGGTGAGGAGTTGTCTTGATCAGGTTGGCCTGTGGGAATGTCTGCGGGGGGAAATATCTCGATTGCATTGTTAATGTAGGGCGATCCAGCCTGGTAGTTGGAAGCATACTTGCCTAGTGTTAGACCCTAGACTTCGTGAGAGTAGAGAAAGCTAGCTGGGCGCCAAGCTTGGCTTTCTCTCTCTGCCCTGGGCTCTGGATGTGATATGAGGAACTGCTTCAAACGTCGACCAGCGCGACTAACCTGCAGTGATGGATTATCACCGGGGATGAAGCAAGCCTTTCCTCCCTCAGCTCTCTTTGCCAGAGTATCTTATCACACAACAGAAATGAAAACACGACAAACAGCACAATGCCCAGCAGGGCGCGCACAGTGTGTTGGTGTTTATCGCGGTGTCTAGGAAGGTCACACCAGATAACCAGAGAAGATCAGTGCTGGAAGGCCGACCTCAACATACAGCTTAGCTTCCTTAGTACTTAGCGTCCCCAGAAAGTACCCTGAAAAGTCACGAGCCAAGAAAATGACAGAGTTGAATGGGTTGTTTTGTAGCCCAGACCAGGTTGTTTTGTAGGTTCTGCCCCTTTCTAGTCACATGACTATAGCATCTCCCCAGGCATCTCCCACCTAACTATGCAGACATGTCTCAATCTTACTTCTACTGGCCCCTCATGCATGCAGCTTTTCCTGTGTTATTATTATGTGGGGGGGGCGCCCCACCTTGAACATGCAGAAGTCAGAGGACAGCTTTGAGGGGAGGGGTTCTCCTTCCATCATGGGAGAGATTGAACTCAGGTCATCCAGCTTGCTCAGGTAGCATTTCTGCCTGCCGAGCCAGCTCCCTGGCCCAGCCTTCATCTCGATTCTAGCGGTGGCAGTCACCCAGTCACTTACACGAGAAACCTGGCAGCCTACTGTCCTGGACGACTCTCTTGTCTTGCACCAGAGGACATCATTCCCTTTCTGCGTTGTCACAGTCCGGCTGCTTTTCTCCATAGCCCCTGCTCCATGTTGGGTCAAAAGCCGTGATCATTTTTCCCCTACGGTGACTTCCGAACTGTCCTTCTGGTTCTACCCCTGCCTGTCTCAAGGCTGGGAAACCTCCAAGGAACCATAGAATAGGAAAACTACTTCCACCCCGTCTGAGGCTTTGCAACCCTGGTCCATAGGGCAGCACCCCGCTGTCCCTGCCCCGGCATTCTTGTACTTTGCTCAGCGTACACACTAGGCCTCTTTCCAGCGCCTTCTTCCAGGTACAGCTAGAGTCGTCTTGCTGGCTAGAAACTGGGCCATGCCAATCGCAACCCCATCCCTGGTCTTTCAAGGTTTCCGATGCCCTTGAACTCCAAAGCAAATCCCCGCTTCACCCTGTCTGCAGCCCTGCGCTGTGTCGTTTCTGGCTTCATTATCAAATAGACATTAACCAGGGCAGCGATTTTGCTGGGAAAACATGCCCTGGGACAGATCACAGAATATAAGCTCTTAAAGAAAGCTTAGCGACGTGGCCTGGTGCCGAGGCCACAGACTGAACCCTTAGGATTGCAGCCAGGCCACACATACGTTTTGCTTGGCTTACACAGCATTCTTAAATGTCTCTTTGTTGCTGTTGTTCATTGACACTATGTAAAACTAGGAGATTTTAGCCAAAGATGGGGGCACATGCCTGTTATCCTGGCACTTGGGAGGTGGAGGCAGGAAGATAAAGTATTCATGATCAGCTTAGTACATAGGAAGTTCAAGGCCAGCCTGGGTTACATGAAACCATCTCTCAAAAAATAAATAAATAAATAAATAAATCCAGAGAGATTTTACCTAAAATCTGTGGCTTTTCTTCTCAAAGATGTGATATAGAGACATTGGCTGCCTTGCCCAGAGCTACAGGTAACTCCTTCTGAACAGCAGCTGACCCCTAACTGGGGCGTGTCCTGGTGGGTCTCCTCAGCCCCTGTGGATCGTGTTTATACTGATTTATAGTCTCGATCAACACCTTTGGAGATATCTGCACTTGCCATCTCTGTAGCTGGTTCAGCCCTTTCATTTTACAGCTGTAGAAGGTGAGTCCAGAGGTGTCACAGCGGTCTCTAGGTCACGGACTAGCTCATCACCTATCATCAGGTGGCTTCCCAACTCCTAGGCCTCTGATCTCTGTACTGGTCACGCTGTACAACTTGGTTTGCTAGTCTCCCTGCTGCGCCCACTAGCTGATGTGCCCTTTGGTTGTTCTTGTTTGTCTCTGAAGCGAATGGAAGGCCAAGATGGAGTTCTCGAATGCCCCTGCTTTGTAGGAGACTGTAGCCTAAGTAAGCAAAGGTGAGGAAACAGGAGAATTGAACATGGCTAGGAAGGTAAATCTGGACCCCAGCCTCTTCTTGTAGTGCTGTAGGAAGGAAGGGAGAAAGCTGGGCTGCTCTCTTCCTGTTGACAGGCACATAAATGTGCAGACAGCTATGAGTCAGAGGCAGAAGGGTGAATTTCTGGCGGCTGTGCCCTCTATTGTCACCTCGATACAATTACTGTGGACAGTGTCATTGCTAAGAGAAAGGAAGACTTAAAACTTTCCTCAGTAGGTCTCAGAGCCTTAACTCTTATGAAAAACTTCCTCCTGGGGTCCTTTAGTGAAGGAGGCTACGTTCATCCTTGGGGAAATTAACTTCAACAAGAGCCAGAACATCCTAGCTACTGTGTCCTCTTTGTATCCCATTGAATCGTTGCTCTGCAGCTAAAAGACAGATGTGTTCATTAATTCCCTGATGCCGTGATACAACGCTCTGACCGAAAGCAATGTTAGGAAGAAGGTTTATTTTGGTTTGCAGTTCCAGAAGCATAGAGTCCGTCATGGCAGGGATGGCAGAGGATGGTATAGCAGCAGAAACAGGAAGCTGGCTGGTCCCATCCTTATACATACGCAGAAGGCAGACAGTGCAGGGAACGGGTGGGGTGTACCCTCAGAGACCTCCCCAGTGACACACTTCCTCCAGCCAAGCTCCACCTTCTAAAGGTTCCCTAACCTCCCCAGTGTCACCGGCTGGGGCCAACTGTTGAAATTCATGGGCCTATGTGGGATATCTCATTCAAACCACCACACAAAGCTACCCCGTCATGATTGACTCTAGACTTTACCCTCGGGCCACTGTACACTTCTGTGTAAGGTGCAGGGGGGCAGGGCATTTATGAAGAGGGAAGGAGTAATGGGGCAAGTTCTCAGAGAATCTGTGTGTGTATTGGCGGGTATGTGACATGCACTCACCTTCTGGGGTCTGTTTCTAGAGGGCCTTTCTGTTTTCTTGACCATCGGAATCCCGAAATACCCAGGGATGTTTCATGGCATCTCCAGCATTATGGTGGTATAAGTTTGGAGTTAACCCTTGTGCTGGGGAGGTGCAGGTAGGCAGGTTCCCTGGGCTTGCTGGCTACCCAGCCGAAAGCGCCCTTTATTTGTAGTTAAGTGCATCCAAGAACTTCTAAGACACAGACTCTCTAATGAGTAAGTAAATGTGATCAGAATAGGGTATCACGAAGAGAATCGTGGAACCAAGGGGATAGATAGCCGAGCCAATTTAATGCTCACCACTGCAAGCCTGAGCACCTGGAGTTTCACTACCAGGACCCCGGTTTAACAGCTGGCTGTGGTGGTGTATGTTTGTGTTGATCCTCGCACAGGGGAGGTGTAGAGAGGCAGATTCCTGGGCCTCACTGGCTACCCAGTCTAAACTAATTGGTAAAGTCCAGCTAGCGAGAGACCATGTCTTAAAAACAAGGTGGACAACACCTGAGGAACAGCACATGGCGTTGTCCTGTGCCCTACACACACATGTGCGTGCACACACATGCACACAAACACACACGCCCATAGGTACACATATAAGCACACACGCACACATACATATGGGTCAGGGCAAGAGAGGGAAGAGAGAAATATGTTGTCCAGGATCAGGCATAGATGTAGAATCAAGTTCTCTTTCAAACTTCTGAGTCATGGCTCAGAAATGGAAATCAGATTTATGATGCTGGGATGTCATCTCCTACTAACAGTGGACTAATGAGACCGGTGATTTATGCTCCAAAAGGGACTCGTGGATGAATAGGCTCTCGTTGTTGCCCTTTATTTCTAGAATCCCAGGGATTGTTATCTGTTTTTTTTTTCCCTTTAGAAAGTATACCCGAAGAGCGAGTTATAATAACTCACACTGCCCGCTTCCACTCGTTTCTCTCAGACAGACAATAATAACTTTTTAATCGCTTCTGCTAATGTATTTAATTGGTTGGATCAGCGGAGATAGGAAGCACATTCTTCTTCTTCTTCTTCTTTTTTCTAAGAATTCTCTGCCACTGAATTCTTTCAGCCAAAGAATGTTGGCTCCTATCCATCCCTCTTCTGTTCAGGCTTTGTTTATTTGGAATGTGAATCCATTGACGTTCTGGGCTCTGCCTGTCTTTTTAGACGAGAGGCCCTTTTCCTTGCTGGGCTGTGGCTCATGCAGAAGTGGCCATAATGGCTGAGCTAAGAGCGCAGGAGGAGGCTATAAGCAGCTCCTGGAGGTGGGGCGGGCAGTAGGGAGTAGTCAGCTGGAGCACAGAGAAGAAGGGCTTTCCGAATAGCCTGGCTCTAAGAGCCCAGGCTGGAAAAAGCCAGCGGCAGCATCTGAGCAGTTAACAGAGTGTCCATCGTCAAAGAGGTTTGAGAGCAACCCTGCCCCCGGGGTGGAACTGCCGAGCTGTGGAGGACACGGTGACCCCAGCTGACACAGGAATGAAAGCGATGGCATTTCCCCACCGAGTGGAAAGTTGTTGTTTGTACCGTGTTCCAAAACACTGGCTCCAGGCGAGTGCGTGCTCTGGTTGTGTTTGCAATGCTCTGCATTGCTGCTTCCTGGAAACTCTCCTTGGAGTCCTCGGTGGCCGCATTCGCTCACCTCCCTCCCGCTCACCCCCATTTCACCTCCAGACTGCAGTTAGGACACACCCCCTCCTCGTGTCCAGGGCCGTAGCACACTCTCACACGCTTCCAGTAATTGACCGTGCAAAACAGGAGACCCAAAGCAGATGGGACCTTTGTAGATGAGCTGTTGGTCGCCATCCCTCTGGCTTCCTAAGTCCGGCAGATAGCACTTCTATTTTCTAACCATAAACGCTGCCTCTGTGGTCTTTGGGGCATCCACTCAGAATCCCACCAGGAAACGTTCTAAAAGAATATGACAAGGGATTTTCTGTTTTGTTTCTTCCTCCTCCTCCTTCTCTTCTTCTTCTTCTAGCCCCATCATGCTGGGGGAGGAAATAGAAAATATTACTTTGGCCAAGCCTTTAACATCAGGACGAAGAGGCAGGTGTATCTCTGAGTTTGAGGCCCACCTGGTCCACACAGTGAGTTCCACAACAGCCAAGGAGGTTATACAGAGAAACCCCATATAACCTCAAAAGAAAAAGGAAGGAAGGAAGGAAGGAAGGAAGGAAGGAAGGAAGGAAGGAAGGAAGGAAGGAAGGAAGGAGAGAAACTATTACTTTGAAACCTGTGTTTTTCAGAGTTTGTGTTAATTATCTCTGTGGAACTGATCATGCCCAACTCACAGTGGGTTACGTCTTGGTAAAGCTATCCTAACCTGATAATATCCTAAGTCACAAATGCATTTTAAGGTTTCCACCCTGCTGAGCACCGCTGCTTCTTAGCGCGGTTGATGTTGGTTGCCCTGGGGTAGTGTACCATGGCTAGTAGCTGCAACCCAGCGCCACTGCCCAACACCTCAAGAGAGAAACATGCCGCAAGTACCCAGAAAAGATCCACATTCTAAACCTGAAATATGCTTTCTACTGAGTGGATCTCATTCTGCTGCGTGATAAAGTGGACCGACCACTCAGAAGCTGGGGGCCATGTGGGAGGGTGTGAGAGCTGCATCCATGGCCCAGCCCCTGCTGAGCAGTCTTCCTAAAAGCTCCTAGAAATAAAGCGTTCATTCACCAAGAGCAAGGTGCTGTCGGCTCCATCCACATCCTCTGCAGTCAGGCGGATGCGACTGACCTGCAGGAGGCAGAAGATGCCACTGAACACAATGAAGCACGCTGGAAAGACGTGAGCGAGCATTTTAGGTGTCTCTTTGGACCACTCCTCTTTGGGTCAATCACTGTTCACCTTGTCTCTCCAAGTAGATGTGTCCTAGACATGCCTTCCCAAGGGGCTTCTCCTATGTCAGTCCTGCGAGGTGTGTTCCTGTTGTCAGTGTTGTCTGTTAGCGTGGCTCCACCCCCAACTCCGTGACAGGAACTGTTTCCCTCTAGGATTCATGGCTGCAGCATGAATTATGGAAGTGTGTAAGAATCAGCTTCTCCCTTCAGGCCATGTAGCATTCGGGTTAGCCATCCAGTAGGGGTGTGTGTGTGTGGGGGGGGGGGTCCACCGTTAAGAATTGCACTCAAACAGTCTCACTGACTTCCTGGCCATTCTTCTTCTTTTTTTTTCTCTTGGGATTTGTGGGTGACATTCAGTTATATCTCATCAGCATCTTAGCAGCCTGTCTGGAAGAACCATCCTTCCGCCAGCCAGAGCGGGATTTAAATCGGTCTCAGGCACTCACTAGTTAGTATTTGGGGCATGTCACTCAGTGTCTCCTGATACTAACTGCTCCTTTTTGAGAAGCTGATGGTACCTGTCTTATGGCAGGGCCTCTGGGAGCACAAGTATTTCTTTGTCTCCCCTCATCCTCATTTAAAAATGATCCGAACGGAGAAGACACTTGACTCAGAGCTCTTGGGGGACCAGAAGGGACTGTACCAGGGCTCATTCCTAAACTTGGAGCACAGCGGCTACTGTATTAGTCTACCCTGTCATGAAGGAAATTACTTCATTGTGCTTCCCTTTCCTTATCTCCCTAGCCGCGAGGAGGGAATTGTGGGTCTGGCTAGCCTAGGATAAGGGGCGACCGGGTGCCAAGGACCTGTTTCGCATAGCTCTTTCTCAGAAAAAGCCGCAGTACAGGGCAGACCCTTCTATGCCAGGACACCAGGGACCCCAACCCCAGAGGGGAGGCACATCAGTGCCGTGTTCCCTCCGCTTTCTTCTTCTGCCTCCTTCATGGTTCTGGTTGTTCCGTTCATGAAAACACGGGCCGTTGGAAATGAGCGAATACGACAGGAACAACCCCAGAACCTGGCGAGTTGTTACAGAGCTCTGGTTCTGTGTTCTACCTGCAAGATGCCTGAGGACAGCAGCAGTATCTTCAGCAGAATCGGAAGAACTTACCAACATGTGGACACCTGCCTCCGTGAGGAATGTCGGCCACGTTCTTAGTACCAGGGGCCCGTCTGTCGCTCACATCACCAGTTCAGACGGTCTTTTTTCCCAAGCCAAGGCTGAGGCAACAGTCAATTTTGTGGAAAGATCTCTTTAATAAGAAACGAATAAAACTATCAATACTAAATAAAGTAGACCACTGTGAAACTTGGGTTAAGTCCCACGGGGAAGGGTATGTGCGATTAACTGTATTATGTAACAAGACCGCCTTTTAATAGCTGGCATGGTTCTTTTTGTTGTTCTAAGGGGAAAGTGGCCAAGGCGGAAGCCAGAGCACATGATATTATTTGAAAGCGCTGCAGCCTCTAGAAATTTCCTCTGAGAGATGTCCAGAATCAGGGTTCACTGTGATTTATGGTTCTTCTAAATCTTTAATACTTTCGACATTTTTCAAAGCTGTACCTGCTGCCTCCAGAAGCCTCTGGGTACGTTTCTGCTGCTTTGAAAGATACCTTTCAAGTGGAATGTCTTAGAACTATGCAAAAAAAGAAGGTCATGTAGTGCTTGATTCTGAGTGATCCCCATGGGTGAAAGGGATTGGAAGGCGCGGCCCGCAGTCCCCCCCCCCCCCCAGCGTGTTGCTTGTGAGTACCAACAACGGCTTCACTAGAGCACATGATCCCAGAGGCAGCTCCTTCTGTCAGCCAGAGAGTTGGACCAGCGGCTCCCCAGACCTCTGAGCCCGCCCCCTCCCCCCCCCCCCCCCCCCCCCGCCAAGCTGTCAGGTATGGGGGCAAGATGGAGGTTAAGCCGGGGCCAACCCGTATTACTTCCAGTCCGAAACAGAAGGGCAGTGGAAGTTATGTGAGCACAGTCCACAAAGATAACTAGATGGGAATCACACACATGGGTGGACATGGTGATGGGGCCAGGATGCAGCGCTGTGGGAGAATCTGGGGAGGAGGCTCGAACGCAGTGATGCGGGGTTGGGGCCAAGAAGGAAACGACACGTTTGGGTGCTTTAGAGGGAGCAAGTCAGCTTCTTTGAAGTATAATCAGCATGAAATAAACTGTAAGATTCAATAAGCTATGCAGGATAGGGTGGTACATACCTAGTATCCAGCACAGAAGGAGCCAGAGTCCAGGGCCAACCTCAGCTACCAAGGATGTCTGTGGCCAGCTGAGGCTGTGTGAGGCCCTGCCCCTAAAAAACAACGGGATTGACAAGTTTTTGAAACATGTATACACCATCTCCACAGTGGGATAATGATATGTATGTATGTGTATGTATGTATATATATGTATATATATACATACATATATATGTATATATATATATATTTGAAAACTTTTCTCATGGTCCTTTGTAATTCCCTAGGCCTGGTAGAACATAGATTGGCTTTCTCTTGTTATTCATGAGTTTTATTTTCTAGGTTCACATATATGGTGTCCTATAGTCCCCACCCCCCCCCCCCCTTCTTCCTCTCTTTTCTGGCTTTCACTCAGTGTAATTATTTTTAGACTCATTCAGGTTGACGCATGTGTAGTATGCCATCGCTTTGTTAGACGACCATAGCCCACTGCACAGACATCCCATACATAGTTTCCTCGTTCACACGCGGAGAGCCTTGTAAATCACGCTGCAGCTGTTACGGATGAAGCTGCTGAGAACACCTGTGTGCGTGTCCCTGTGTGGATAGAGGTCACCTTTCTCTGTGGCAAATGCCTAAAAGTACAGTTGGAAGAACAAAGGCTTGCTCTATATTTAACTTGCTAAAAACCTGTCAGGCTGTTTTCAGAGTAACCTTCCCATGTGATGATCCCCCTGGCAGCGGGTGAGAGAGTTCAGTTGCTCCACGACCCTGCCAACATTGTATAGAGTTCTCCTTAATTTCAACTTTTCTTTTCCCCATTGGACTGTGAACACAACACGAGACAACGCAATATGTCATCATTAACTAGACACAGTGCTGTATGACAGATGTGAGGGACCTATTCATCTCACGTAGGTGAGACTGTACCTGACAAAGTCACTCCATTCCCCACCCCCTGCTCCCGGCAAACATGACTCCACCTCTGTGGATGTGGCCATATTGGACCCTCATGTGAGCAGCGTCTTGCAATATCCTCCCTTCTTTGCCTGGCAGCCGTGTTCATCTGAGTTGGGTAGCATTCGACCTTCCCTAGTGACTGATTCACAGCGCCTTTTTGTATATCTACTTTCTACCCTGTATCTTCCTCACTGAAGGCTCTGGTCTAAACTTTTGTCCACTTTCAAAATGGCGTGTCTTATACCACATACTTAGGACACGTGACTCAAGCTGGATCTGACCTGAAGGTCTTTTCCTTTCAGTCTGTCTTTCATGGTTCCAGAAAATATTATGCAAGCTGCCAAGGAAGGGGAATAATTGAATAGTCCTCCCCAGCTCCAGCACCGTTGGACTGTTCCAATGAACACCAGCATGGTGAGATACACATAGAGGCGCTCGCTCTATGCTCGCTCTATGGTACTCATGTGTCAGGGGAGCCCACAGTTGTCTAATTGGACTTAAGGCCCACTCAGCAGGAGTGGAATCAACATACCCAAATTTTCAGGGCCATTAGGTCATGGCTCTTAGAGGGGGATCTACTACTGCCACTTTGCTAGACAGGCATGATTCCTTATGGCATTCTAAATCTTATCCTTACACCCACAGGTAAACGTAGGTTCCACCCCTCCTCCCTGAAGCCTCTCTCTACAGCAAGTGGAGACCATCACAGAAAACGGGCACAATATAGGCATCAACAGGTCATGGGGGGCTCAGCCCCAACCAATACATCTATGACATAGCTCCTGCATCTGTGTCTCAGGGAATGTCAAGGAAGAGGGGGTGGAAAGATTGTAAGAGTCAGAATACCAAGAAATCCACTGTGAAGCAGTCTATCCTAGAAATAGCTGCACAAATGAGACTAGAACAATGGCAAGATCCAGAGATGTGCTAATATGGGAGAGGGAAAATGGTCATAGGATCCCAGTCCTAGATAAAGAACTATGCGCAGCTAATACCTGCTGGGAAAAGAATTAGCCTTTCCCCAGGATGAGCCCTCTTCCTGGTTGTCCAATGCAAGGCAGGGAGAAAGTGATGTAATTCTGTCTCAATTAAAAAATAATAAAGTTGACAAAACATACAAGAGGGGTTGTTTTCAATTAAGCTCTGGATATTGTTCGTACACGTTGCACGTATGTTGTTTGTAAGATGTGTCTATAGAAGGAAATGATCTACAAATATTTTCTCCCCCGTCTATGGCTTGCCTTGTGCTGCCATTTTGTTTCTCTGGTTCTTGGGATCGACCCTGTGTACTGGCAAGCGCTCTGTCGCTGAACTGTGTCTCCAGCTTCTGCTGTGTCTTATCTTCCAAAGCACAGAATTGGAAACTTAGACTGGTGTTTAGTTGATTGATTTCTTTTTTATTGGTAGTGCTTTGACATGGTTTCTGTGGACCAGAATGTAGCTCTCGGTTATTGCCCCAGCACCATGCTTGTCTGCCCACTGCCATCCTGGCCCATAAGCATGAGTGAGAGGTGGGGTGGAGGAGGGAGGAAGGAGAGGGAGGGGGGGAGAGCTTTAATTGGGAATGGAGGAATGGCAGGGGCCTTTGAAACCTCAAAACCCATGCCCAGTGACACACCTTCTCCAACAAGGCCACACCTCCTAATCCTTCCCAAACATTTCCACCAACTAAGGCCAAGCATTCAAAAGTGTGAGACTATGAGATCCGTCCTCACCCAAACCACCACACTGTCCAAGCTGAGTTTACTAAAATCTTTTGTCTAGATTTTTCTCTTAGAAGTTGTGATTTTAGGTTTCCATTTGAGTTGCACACATCATGAAGAGTGAGTTGGTGTTCTCGTGTGTGTGTATATGTGTGTGTGTGTGTGTGCGCGCGTGTGACTGCCCAGCCAGTTATCTCAGCATCATTTGCTGAGAACACCATTCCTTTGCCACTGCATCTGTGCTTCTCTGTGGATCTGTTTTTGGGCTTCAGTTTATTCCATCTATTGTGTACCTTTTCATAACATACTAATAGATACTAATAATATCTGTACCTTTATAATGTGATATCTATAGCTTCAGCATAAAGACTTGAAGTTAGGTAACTTGTCCAACTTTGTTCTTTTACAAAATTACTTTTGACTATTTGATTCTTCGCATTTCCCTGTATATTTTAAAATCAGCTTGTTCAGCTTCTGTCTTTAAGATAAGAATGGGAGTTGTTAGGTTGTTGAAGGTATGTCCATGGTAAGGAAACACATTTTTATATCGGAGGCTACTCTAACAATTGAAACATTTTCCACATGGTTGCTCCCAAGTTTATTGAAAGCTGTGTATGCAAAATGATGTTATGTGAGGCCAAAGGTTACAAGAAAGAAAGAAAATTGTCTAATTCTAGCCTTTATTTCCTGCATTTCACCCTTTATGGGTATCATCCCAGAGAGGAAGTGAAGACAGCTCAGGCCTCTCCCCCTAGCACAGGCCCATGGTGCTTCCTTGGGTGAGAATCGGCCTTTGTGTTACAGAGCTGGGGACTGAACCAAGGGAGGGCTTGTGCGTGCTGCGTGAGCATCGTACCACTGAGCCCAGAACCCAGAGGGATTACATGAGGTTCTTTCCACTTGGCTAAGCCAGGCAAACGCTGGCACTGATGCTTTATGGGATTTCCTCCATGGCTTCCTAAAGGCAACTCCTGTGCGCGCGCGCACACACACACACACACACACACACACACACACACACACACACACACACAGGCCAACTGGCCGAGAGGGCCCTGGGTGGTGAAGCAGTCCCAGAAGCTGAGTTTTCACATGCAGGGGGAAGGGAGGCGACCAGCGTGCACATGACATCAGGGAGCTGACAAGCAAAGCCGCAAAATACTGGATTTTATGAGTTTCCTATCAGATTCTCTGTAACTGAACTGCATAGGCCAAACAGAACTCATATGTGGCTGGATTTTGTCCATTGACTCCTGGCAGCCTCTGATGGATGGGGTTCTTTTATATGCTCGCAGGGCCAGCTCTTACATCAGTTCCTTAAAGGGTTTCTTCCCCTTTTTTTGTTTGTTTGTTTAATCAATGTATTTATTTATTTATTTTACAGCCTGGCCACAGTTTCCCATGGCTCTCCTCCTAGTCTCTCTCCAATACCCCCAACTGTTCCCACGCCCCATTCCATTCTCCTCCATTTCTGGTTAGGAAAGGGCAGGTCTTCCATGGATATTGACAAAACATGGGATATCAGTTGCAGTAAGACTAAGCACCCATTTCAACAATTGCTTCTTGAGAACTCACCATATGCCAGAAAGCATTTGGGTAGGAGGCCATTCCTCTCCTGGGCCCTAGGACTTCTGCTTCAGTGTGTGTGTGTGGGGGGGTCTCAGGTTCATTCAGCATGGCAAAGTGTCTTGGTGGCACCTCCCCCACTCTCCCAAATCTGCTAATGATGGCGGTAGCTAATAATGACTGAGCTTCAGACCCTACCCTCTCCTCTGGCCCCCCGAATATACACTAGAGCAGGGCTAGGCAAACCGCTGCCTGCCATCAATTACTAGGATACAAAATCAATTTCTCAGTTACTAAAACACGATTAAAATAAGGCAGGGCAACATATTGCAAAGGTGGTTTCTGTTTTCTGTTAAACTCTTCTCACATATATGCACTTGCTTATAATACATCCATATCTTTCGAGGTAAATTCTTGGTTAAAAGTATAGACAAAGGGCAGGTGATGGTGATGGTGCACACCTTAATCCCAGCACTTGGGAGGCAGCAGCAGGCAGATTGGTTTTAGATTGGTCTCCAGAGCGAGTTCTAAGACAGCCAGGGCTACACTCAAAAACACTAAAACATATACACACATCTATATGTGTGTATATGCTTATATACATATATACAAGAGAGAGGGAGGGAGGGAGGCTGGAAGAAATTCCTATTTTAATGACGATGAAAGGAATTAACAGTAGTCGCTGTTGCGCATGCATTATTTCCGAGATCCTGCAGAATGTGCACCAGAATTGTGACCCGGGCTGCTTCCTGCAGCTGCCATAGGCATGGATGCCTGTTAGGACAGGACAGCACATGGCTCCGTGGCCGAACTTACAGCTGGAGGAAGCAAGTGGCTTCAGTCCTCTTATTTCAACTTGGCCGTGATACATGAATTTGGCTAAACAGTGGTGTTCGAGCCACTTAAGACGGTCCCTAAGCAATTTTCATCATGGGCTCGATTCTCCTTATGGTCTGCCGCGCGTGCCTAGCTGTAATAGTGGGCCTCTGTGAGAATTTGCATGATTAATGTATGTAGTCCTTGCATTTTACATGAAATGAGCTATGTACCCACGAGTGACAAAATTATCACTGGCGTCATTTTGCTCACACCATTGAGACACTGCAAAGTCTAGAAAAGCACAAGCCTATCAAGAACCACAGACTTCCACAGCCAAGTGGTTTGCTCCCATTGGCTTCACTCTACTGGGCGACAGCATGCCCTGCGCCTTTTCAGGCCAGTCACACGGCACGTGAGGCTTGAGGCCCGCAACTCTCGAGTCCATGGCAACTGCTCCAGAAATCAGTCCTTCCCGGATGCTGCTTTGAGCAGCATGTAGCGATCAGGGCAAGTTTCTCCATTTCCTTCTCTAGAGTATTGTGAAAATCCAGTGGTCTCAAGACCGGATGCTAGTAGACCAGAGCTGTTTCTCATTCGCTCAGTTTCTCGTGACTTTACCATAAAAATTCTGCATGTGCTTTGGTGGAATCCAAGCCACATCTAAAAGGAGAAGGGGAAAAAAAAACTCACCAAGTATCATCATCATTAAGGGAATATCTGTCTAAGCATGGAACTGTGGGTAGATGGATGGATGGATAAAGAGAAAGGGGTGTGCTTCCAATAGAAGAACACCCAGGAGCTGTAGTTACAGACTACGGGAGATGTAGTTACAGACTACAGGAGATGTAGTTACAGACTACAGAAACTAGTTACAGACTATGCGGGATGTAGTTACAGACTCGGGAGATGTAGTTACAGACTGTGGGAGATGTAGTTATAGACTACAAGAGATGCTATTTTTAAAGTTTAAAAATCACATTTAACTTTCCCAAACTTACCGTGTGTCTTAGTTTGGGTTACTATTGCTGCAATGAACCAACATGACCAAAAGCAAGCTGGGGAGGGGAGGATTTATTTGGCTTACACTTCCATATCCCTGTACATCATTGAGGAAGTCAGGAGAGGAACTCAGACAGGGTAGGAACCTGGAGGCAGGAGCTGTTGCAGAGGCCATGGAGCAGTGCTGCTTACTGGCTTGTTCCTCATGGCTTACTCAGTTGGCTTCCTTGTAGAATCCAGGTCCCACCACAATGGGTTGGGCCCTCAGCCATCAATCATTAAGAAAATGCCCTATAGGTTTGCCTACAGCCCAGCCTTAGGAGGCATTTTCTCAATTGAGACTCCCTTGTCTCAGATGACTTTAGCTTGTGTCAAGATGACATAAAACTAGCCAGCGCACCCAGAACAAAAGGAAATTGGGAAAAGAATTCTGAATTTTAAGTGAACTCTTTTTCTAAAGTAATAAATGATGTTTATTTCTCCTTATAAAACCAGGAGGGGGTAAAGAACTTTCTGCGTGGGCTTTGTATTCTTCTAGTTGTTTCTATGGTAGGTCTGGTGTTGCTGTTCCCTCCTCTCCCCTTCTGGAGTATTCAACAGACCCTCCTTTCTTTTTGTTTGCTAAGTGCATGAATGTGGGCACTCAGTGGCATTGTAGCTGTACCGTAGAGAGCGGAGCTAAAGGAGGGTTGTAATTGAGGTAGATCATCCTTTGTATTTTCTCCCTTATCCTGAATCATCAAGGGAAGGACTGCTGTATGCCAAGCCTTGCTCTGGGTACCTGGGTGTATCAGTAGGTAATGGGCAGAGCTCCCTTGTCAGGGACAGTTAGCAGGGCCCGGGAGGGGGAAGCAGCAGCAACACACAGGTTAGGGGGATGAGAGGGTGAAGGTCGTGGGTGGACAGAGGAATCAGAGTAAGTGGGGATTGAATTTGACAACTGGGCAGGTAGAATGGCTTGCTGAGACTTGCACTTGACCAAAGATGTGTCCCACAGAGAGGGGATAGCTACCATAAATCTGTGATCCGAGAGCTGAGTTCAGGGAAGGATAAACAACACACAGCCAGAGCTGTGTCAGGCAGGTCCCTGTGAGGCTGTGGAAGAAGCGGCTTCACGAGAACTTCTAAAATGTTTATATAGTTTTTGGGGAAAAAAAATCTATTGTACCAAATATTCTTTTCACTTTTATTTTTCTCTTCAGAAGACATGGTGTCGTGACAAAACAAAAATAATTAACTGAAATTCATTCTCAAAAGCTTGTAGGCCTGCTTCTGCTTTAACAGACATGCAAAGGGATAGGGAGGCACATGGTCAGTGGTTGATTTAATGAGAACCCCAAATCACAAGTCTGCAAAAAAGAGTCGCTTCTGAGAGATAGTACCACTTTACACCTAACGACGCCACCGGCACCGTCTGGTTTTATCTTTTATAAAAGAATGGTCAGGGAAGCGCTAAGTGACTTAGTCAAGCTACCTGGTTACCTGGTGGCAGGCTCAACTTGAAGGACTGTGCAGGCCTGCTAACCCCAGACCCGGAGCGTGTCCACCCCACCTCCTGCCCAGCTCATTCAGTGAGAACTCAGTTGTTGCTGACTGTCTCGTTGTTGGCCTTCCCAGACTTGACAGTCACATCAAGTTTCCCATCACAGTAAGTAGGGGTGCGTTTGTGTTTTGCAGCGTGACCTTCATCTTTGGAGTAGACTGTCCCGTCATCGTCCTGGAAATTGGCTTCAGGAAGATCAAATAGCCGGATTGATCTGCCTCTCTGGGAACGCAGGGTGTTCTTTGTGACTGTCTGTCAGAATGAAGGTTTCTAATTGGTTTGCTTTTCAAGGTGCTTTGCTCCCAGAAGTCAGTTCCTCAGCCGAAAGATGTTTCCACAGTCTTTGTTTTCAAGGACCGGAGTTCACACAGATCCTTAGAGGTGGCCACTTGCCAGCTGAAACATCCCCAACCCAGCCCACCCACTACAGCTAACATCCCACGTGGTTCTTGCCAGGAGAAACACAAGACGACTGCTTGGTGGTGTGGGTCTTCTTGGTCTGCCCTTCTCCCTTCCTCCCCCTCTCTTCCTTCCTCTCTTCCTGCTCTACCCAAGCCTGTAATGTTCTCCACAGTTATCCACTTCTGTGTGTTATACTGTATTTTATTCGCTGATCTGAGAAGCTTTTTGGTCTTCATTTTCTCCTCACTTCTGTTCTCTCTTAAAGGAGCCGGGCCTCTGGTGGGATAGAAACTTTGGTTTACAGGATTGGAATCCTGTTTAGGAAGTGTAAGGTCAGGCTCTCGGAGCCCTCTCTATGACTGGGATGGTGAGACCACTCAAATGGCCTCTGCTCTCCTCTCCCATCAACTCTTGTCTCTATGGCTTGTTTTATATAGCGGGGGTGGGGGTAGGGGTGGGGAGGGGACACTTTCTCCTGGTGCAGGGGAGAGGAGCTGCTGCGTTGGCCTTGACCCCCCAGCTGGAGCCCCTCTTTCAGGGGGAGCAGCACTTGCAGCTTGGAGCATCACCCCCTGGCCCTCAGCCTGGTACCCAGGGAAGTGTGGCCTTCAGCCAGAGCTCCTGGTATGGCTTCTGACAAGAGATGGGAATCAAAACAGCTTGTCCGTGGGCATGATCCGTGTTTGTGTGTATACACAAGGAAGTGGAAATAAGTGGCCATCCATGGATTTCTCTGCTCTGCAGCTTCTCACGGATCTTCTGCAGTGAACACTTTCTGGGATGCTAAACGGCACTTTCAGCCCAGTGCGCCAAGCAGTACCAGAAGACCAGGAGTGGCTGCCTATCTGCCCCATCTCCTCCGTTCCCAAGTCTTCCCCATCTGAGGCGCTTGCACGTCTCATTCACCTCCCTGTCCTTTCCTCCTCAGGTGACTGGACGGCGGGAATCCCTTCACACATCCTCAACAGCTCCCCGTCAGATCGGCAGATTAACCAGCTGGCCCAGAAGCTAGGCCCGGAGTGGGAGCCCATGGTTCTGTCTCTGGGACTGTCCCAGACCGACATCTACCGCTGCAAGGCCAACCACCCCCACAACGTGCAGTCGCAGGTGGTGGAGGCATTTGTCCGCTGGCGCCAGCGCTACGGGAAGCAGGCCACCTTCCTAAATTTGCACAAGGGCCTCCAGGCCGTGGAGGCAGACCCCTCACTGCTCCAGCACATGCTGGAGTGATCCCTGCCCCTGCCACTTGCTGGGGCATGGGCCCCCAAGTCACACAGGCTGAATCGGCCTTTCACTCAGCAGGTGGCTCTGCTCTGGGTAATTTTTTTTTTTCTTTTCAGTGAGCCTTAGGCGGAAGGAGAACACCTGGAGTCTACCGGCTCAATAATCCAATGGCCTTAATTGCTTAAAGAGTTCATTGTTGTAACCGCAGTTTTAAACTGTGTGGTTGCCTTTTAACAGAGGTCCAGAAGAAAAACAAAACAAAACCGAAAAAGCCCATGCTACCACGTTGCACGCAGGTGTCCTATATACGAAGCATCTGCTCTTACGTTGCCTGGAAACTGGACTGTGGACTTTGCTGTTCATAATGATGATGATGATGATAATAAAAACTGAATTGTGTTATAGAATGTGCCTCTTTCATGAGAAAGTATACTCCCCCACCATTCTTCTGCTGCATAGATTGAGGGTATGAAATTGTGGGTGTGGAATGAGTTTGACAGCGACTGGGAAATAGTGGGGATAAGTAGCTCAGGCAGAATGAATGGATTAAGCCCAAGACACCAGAGCTCCCTGCAGAAGCCAGGAAGAGAACTGAAGCCCTCATCCTAACGGACTGCATAAGAAATCTCTGTCCATTTTTTTTTTTTTAAAAGGGAATTGGGTCTGAGACAAAGGGGGCTCAGTGTTTCCCTCAAGGCCTGAATGGCTGAAGGTGTTGCGCTCCTGAGGAAGGTCATGGATGGTCCAGCCTTTCGCTGAGAGCAGTGTTAACCAGACAGGTATACATGTCTGTGACCCCAGCTCTTAAATGACTGACACAGGGAGATCACCTCAAGGCCCAGCCTGGGCTATGACTACACAGCATTCCAGATCGGTTTCAGCCATTAGCAAGATCCTGTCTCAAAGCAAATAAACAAAAATTTGACCATGCAGGATTTCTCAAATGCTCTTTTTCAGGGCTTGTTCACTTGTGTGTTCTTGTCTGGGCCTCTCAGCAAGCCTGTGAGGCATTTATACAAGGGTGGTTTGCCCCTCCTTCAGAGGTGGCAGAACCTGCGTAGGCTAACTAAGCCAGAATGTGGTTAGCCTCGGCACGAATGGATTAGAGGTAGACAGGATGCTTTCTAAGAGCAACACAAAAGGCTCTGGTAGGGGCTGTGGGTGTAGCTCAGTGGGTAGGGTCCTTGTCCAGCATGTTCAAAGCCCTGAGTTCCAGCCCAGCACCTCATGAACTCAGTGTGGTGGGGAAAGCCACGATCTCAGTAGGAAGTGGAGGAAGGAGGGGAGGAAGCTCAGTGTCATCCTTGTCTACAGAGTGAACTCAAGCCCGCGTAGCTACGTGTCAAGGGGAGAAGGAGGAGGAGGAGGAGGAGGAGGAGGAACTATATTAAAGAGGACAGGGACACAGTTTGTTTATCTTTCACAGTGACTGGAGAGCCCAGTTTTTAATTCTGTAGAATTCTGAAGGGGACAAAAAGGTATTCTGCTTAGCTCCCTCCACCCAAGGAGAAGCCTAGAGAGAGAGGCAGACATGAAGCAGAAGCTCAGAAAGGTGGCAGTGGTGTCTCGATGTCCTTTCAGACATCTGGGACCCTCTTTCCCTCCTCCAAAAAGACCAACTGCTCCCCAGTTCATTCATTCAGTAGGTACAAAGCATTGTGTCCTGGCCGTACCCGCTCCAATTTTCCATCCTGTGGTTCAGTCAATACTGCATTATTTTCTAAAGCTCGTGCTTTCGGCCACGTCACTCTCCGCACTGATAGATCGTTCTTCGGTAGAGTCGTCAATAAACCACTTATCATTCTGATCTCTCTTTTTGCCGCTCTACCATGTCCCTCTGGGAGTCCCCACAGTGAGTTGCTTTGCCTATTGTTCTCACTATTCAGTCCTAGGCTCTGCCACAGCGAGCTGGTGTAGACCCAATGACTAGCTGACTAGCTGCACACCCCTCCTGTCCTTTGCAGTGAATCTGCCCTGTGCAAGGACACATCTGTGCTGTCAGTCGTGGGGGGTAGTGAATGAGGCTCTGAAGGGCTCTCGGTGAAGACAGTCATCAGAGCTCCAGTCACTGCCTTTAGTAAGCAGGGCCGTGCCACCGCCAAATGACAAGGGCCTCTCCTTGCGCCTGCTCACTTCCTGCAGAAGCTCTTTGGAGTAGAGCCGGGCAGCCGCATCATGGCCTGTCTTGAGTGATGCTAAGGGTCATCTGTCCGCTTCCCAGGAGGCGAGAGGGAGCCCACAAGGATTTCATGTATTTTTGCACAGAAGAGTCTCTGGGTTCAGAGACCTGCTGCCCTAAAGAAAATTCTGCACGAGTACAGTGGGGGCAGAAGGACCTCTGAGGCACTAAAAGCTGCAAAACGATATCCTATCTCTCTGTCTTTGTATGTCTGTCTGTCTCTGTCTCTCTCTGTGTGTTAGGCAGAGCATGTATGTACTTGAGTATTTAACATTTTAAAATGTGTAACTTCTATTACATTTTCTCAATGCGCATGAAATGCCTGTCTCCTGTGTTGTGTCATTTTGGAAAACTAACAGTGAATGAAAAGGAAGAGTAAGAGTGTTGTGTGTCCGTCCCCCGTTCGTCTGTGTGTCTCCCCCTCCTGCCACCCCCATCACCACAGCCTGCCTATTCCTCCTGCAGCAGGAGCCTGACTGTCCTGTAAAGCCCGTTTACACTTGGCTTCCTCGACTTAACACACAGCGATTGCTGTAATGTCGTTAAGGATTTTACAACATCCTTGGCTCCTAGAGCACACTTGTAAGTGCTGTAGTCTTGGCAGCACCTTTGAAGAGATGAAAGGCACTTAGCGGCAGAGTATACCAATAGCTTCCCCCATAGGGACCTTTGCTGGCATTGCCCTTCTCCCTTGATCCCCCTCCCATCCTGTGCCGTCCCCCCACCCCGCCCCCCACACCACCACCATGTTACAGTTTGAATTGTTCCCTGCCCCCACGGTGCATTTTACATCCTCCAGAAGCTTAGCATGTCTGGATGCTCAGCTTTTCCCATGCCCCAAGATTTCCCCTCCATTGTACTGTACCTAGTCACCGCTGGGTTCTGTGTCTTTTTTCTGTAAGAGGATGTTGGGCAGGGGAGGGTGAGGGACAGTAAACTTACATTCCCTGCTGATCAGAATTTGGCGGTGTACTTTAAAGGTCGGCAGGCCTGTGAGTGTCTACAGTTCAATCCTTTTCCCATGTGTGCAAAGCCACCATTGTTAACCACTTCGGTTTTCGATGGGGCTTTAAGTGCTTTCACCATTACAAACAATGAAGGGGAGTCCCCATTGTCCCCATTGTGGAATCTCCATTCACCAGAGGTTACAATGAATGGTGTCTATTTTATTTAGCTTTAAATGTATTTTAATTTGTTGTCAGGTTTTTTTTTTTTTTTTTAAAATCTATCGCAAGCCATTCCAACGTGCATAGACTTAGAAAAAGAAATGTACCAGCCTAAAACATTTCTGTGAGCTGGGGGATGTTGCTGTCTGGGCCAGCTCTGCTGACTTCAGCTGGGCTCATTTGTGTTTCCTTACAGGGTCACCAAAGCAGGTAGGCTAGCTGCCCTTCTGCAGTGGGCTCGCCGACCCCTCTTCACCCGACGGTGCCAGCAAGAGTCACACAATGAGAAGGTAAGCCCACGTTGTCCACGCCTGCATTTCTGCTGCTAACATTCTGTTGCCTAGAGCCAGTCATGTGATCAGTTTAGAGCCAGTGTCATCAAAAGACGTGGAGCAAGGAGGAGCATAACTGGTCCCCTGTATGCACAAGATTCTAGATTCAATACTCTGCATCACATTGCTGGGGATGGGGATGGGGGTGGAATGGGGGCAGGAGCAGGAAGCCTACCTTCTCTTTGGCGACATATAGGAGATTTGGATTTCTATGCTACTTGGCCCCACGAGGCTTCCGTGGCCCACTGAAAATGGGTGTTGGAGTGTGCACACTCCAGCCATCCCGAGACAGCAGGAAGACTTCCTCATCTATTGCTGGGTTTCCCTGGACGTGAAAGTTCTGACTGAGGGGCGAGGGATCACCCACTGTTGTGGAATGCTGTGGTCATTTCTGCCTTGAAACCAAAGCAGCCATGACTACCCATATGTGACTGTCACAGGACTGGCCCACTGATAGTCCCTCATGGGAGGGAGGTCCCTGGCCGCCCTGCTAGCTCAGATCTGAAATAACCACACAGAAACTGTATTAATTCAATCACTTCTTGGCCCATTAGCTCTAGCTTCTTATTGGCTAACTCTTATATTTTTTTTAAATCCATTTCCATTAATCTGTGTATCGCCACGTGGCTGTGGCTTACTGGCTAAAGTTTCAGCATGTCTGACT
Organism: Arvicola amphibius; assembly: GCF_903992535.2. Classification (NCBI taxonomy): domain Eukaryota; kingdom Metazoa; phylum Chordata; class Mammalia; order Rodentia; family Cricetidae; genus Arvicola; species Arvicola amphibius. The sequence continues at coordinate 10,929,842 of NC_052063.2, read as the reverse complement.
CTGGTAGATCCATGGCTTCTCTCAGACTCCGCCCTTCTTTCTCCCAGCATACAGCCTAGATTTCCCCGCCTAGTTCTGTTCTTCCCTGACACAGGCTCAAAGCAGTTCTTTATTCATTCACCGATAAAAGCAACCTCCCACACCAACAGAAGCTGCCCCTGGCCCCGCCCCTTCCTGAGAACATATAAGCAGTTGACAGTGAGGGGAGAGACTGTTGGGTGGTGTAGTTGTCACCTGTGAGTTGCCCATGTCGCTGTAAGTAACTCCTCACTGCTGCTCCATTGTCCCTTGTAAGTGGCTCCAGTAAAACCCTCATTGCACCAGGCTGGATTTGGGTGGCGTGGTTTCTTGGGGCTGTCACCGATGTGCGGTCTGAGGAGAATCGACATGTGCTCATCTCTCCGGAAAAGGTGATGCAGTGCTCTTGAGAGGCTAATCTCGTCTCTGTTGATTGAGGACATTAACAGCGGACCAATAAAGATGCAGTCCCTTCTCTCTCGGGCTCACTGCCAAACGAGACAGCCACTGAGGTCTAGTCACAATGCGGTGGGATCAAGTCTACACCCGGGTACCGAGCCTGTGGGAACAGAGAAATGACCCCCTCTGCATTGCTCCTCGGGACACGGGAGGCCTGAAGAGCAACAAGCTCCATCATTCAGGCAAGTCCTTCCAGCTTCTTGGGTAGGTTTATTCACCTGTGCACAGTAATTGGCCTCCAGGTGCCAAGACCTTCCTGAGGTAAAAAGATACGCTGTGCCTACAATGGATTCTGTCACGGGATATATCTGCTTTTTTTTGTTTTTGTTTTTTTCTAACATTCTTTACACAGCCAGGGACTGAAAAATGTTAGGCCAAGGCTTTTCCTCCTTCTGGGACTTGGGGCAGCAGGGAGTATGTGGTTCTTCCGTTAATCCCGAGGGACACAAAAAGCAAGGCAGTGTGATTTGCTGGCACACTGTGGATCATGGTTAGAATCTGGGTGGGAGTCTGGTCTAACGCTTGGCTCCCATTAAATAAATCCCTGAAGTCATGGCACAAATTCTTGCTGGTTACAAAGCATTACAAGTGACTGGAGATCCAAAGATAAATAAGACATAGTCTCTGCTCAGCAGGATCCCAGCCCTTCGGGATGGCACACACAACAGCCAGCAACTATGACGCTCTTTGGCCTGCACAGAAAAGGGGAACAATTAAATTGGCCGCACAGGAAGTAAACCCTTGTAAGCCCTGCCCAAGTTAGTGTGATGGTTCCCTTAGGGGATATTAGGAGACACAAGAATTCCATTTAATATATTCGACATCCAGCTTGACAAATGGTATGCCTGCCATCTGTCTGCAAGATGAATATGCCTCCAGAATGCTATCTCAAAGCCATTAGGAAGTAAACACATTGACAAATCCCATCCTGTTCCGTACCTCAAGACAGCAATGGCACGTGCAGCCACAGTAGAAGCAGGACCAGGCTTCAAGGTATCAGGCAAATTTGAGGATGTTTTTTATACCACCCCTCTCTTTTTCTCCTCTAACATTTGCACAAACTCCAATTAGATGTTGCTGCATGCCAGGCGCGTCTTGTTTACTTCTTTGAACTATAAACAGCTGAGAGGAGCAGGGATGTCTGTCTCGTTGGCATTTACTGTTCTTATAAAAAAAAAAATGAAAGTCTCTCAAAGACACAGTTCAGTGAGCCAATTAAACCTTGCCTTCGCTTTGTTAAACTCGCACAAAACATATGGCCACGATTCCGATAGCTATTGTTCCTCCCAGGCATCAGCTAGGAAACCCAGGTTTGAGTGCTCGGGAAGAAGAAAACAGATCCAGCATCTTGTCAATTGGCGTGTGCCTCTGTTTCATTTTCATATTTTATCTCCAGCCAGTGCTACTTTGGGTGTCACATTGCATTCTTGGTGGAAAATGTGAAATACGGGTTGGATTTCATGAAATAATTACTCTTCGTGCTCTTGGTGACACTTAGCACCCCAGTTTCTAGGAGACAATGGGCGTTGTGAGGACCTTGCTGTGCCAGTGTCTCTGAGGTGACTTAGCTCATTGCTCACCCCTGGGATGAGGCTGGATGCCTCCACATGGCTACAGATGGAAGCAGACGTCAGTGAACTGAGTCTCTGGAACACGCCTGGACCAAGGATGAGGCATCTGCTTAGGAGATATTTCTTTGAAGAAGCATATGTAGGAGAAAGTGATTTGTTTCCATTTAAGGGCACAGATTTCTTCCTGGATGAGTATTAGAAATTGGTAGACACTTCCTTCAGAAAAAAAAAATACACATAAGGCACTTGCACACTCATGTGCACAGACACAGACCTGTACCTCGGTTGACATGGAATTTTGAAGGAATTTTCAGTATGTCTGACTCCAACTCCCAAGAACCCCACGTATTCACATGATCCCTGGTCCTGCAGTGTCAGACTCTTCTACCAAGAATAGTTTTGGTTTTAAGTGGTATTGGGAGGCCTCGTGTTCAGTGGAGTTAGAGCTCTTTGTATTGGATTACACACGAGCATAAATCAGTATGAAGGTATTGGAATGAAGGTAGAGTCATTTGTCTAAGTCCGGTTCTTTATATAACTGATCATCACAGATCTTTTCCCTTGTGGGAGTCTGGCCTGAAAGCCCTCCTGGACCCACCTTTTGGCAAAGAAAAATTTACAGCCATGCCATGTGTGGCGGTCTCTGCCCCTGAAGGACTTCCTGCCTTCATCTCATCTCTTTAGAGCCAGGGCTCCTCAGCAAGGGAGAAATGAGTGTCTTATGCATCACACACTGAGAATGGTTGGCTTCATGGGGGAAATCAGAGAAAACAGAGCCCCCATTTACTTCACATTACTAGGAAATTGTCCCTAACAATATCTTTTTGTGTGGCCATCTGCTTGAATCTCATTTCTGCCAGCTTCTGGAAGCAGTTATTTTCCGCCCAGGAACTAAGCTCCCTGCTGGTTTTTTGCTGAGGGTGTGGACCCTTTGACTGTCGGTCCTCAAGACCCCTTCTTTTGTCACTCGATACTGTCATCTCCTGCTCTCCAGGGGACATCTGATGTTAGTGGCTATAAATAAAACCTCCCAACACACCCTTTCTGAAAGTGTGAATGACAAAATATACCAGTCAGCCAGGGTAGGATCTTACTGGGGCTCAGACAGAGTAAGAACGTTCACTGATGAGGAATGGAGATGCTGGTGTTTTGGAGGCAGGTAAGAAAGGACATCACCTATGTGTAAATGTGCCTGTGTTTCCTGGCCGCTCAGACCCAAATAATCACACAAAAACTATATTAACTGCAACACTGTTTGGCTGATGTCTTAGGCATATTCCTAGCTAGCTCTTACATCTTAACACATTTCTCTTCATCTGTGTATCGCCACAAGGTTGTGGCCTACTGGTAAGGTTCCAGCATCTTTTTTTCTTCCTGTGTCTCCCCTCCCCCCCCCCAGCTCTATTCTGCCCTGTCATAGGTCAAAGCAGCTTCTTTGTAAACCAATGGTAATCAAACATACTCAGAATGCAGAAAGGAATCCCACATCCCCTATGGGTTTCCTGGGAGTCATAAAGAAGGATGAGGCAGGTTTTAGACTCTGCAAAGCCCGGATGGTCCTTTGCAGTTAGTCAGTTCCTACAGCTAAATGGATGAAGCATAGCTTAGCCATCCCTGCTTTCCCAGAGCAAGGGTTTAAGTTCAACACCGTCAGGCCTCATTTCTGTTGGGAAAGAGTGTCCCGGTGGCTAGGGAAACGCACTTGATCGTGTACCTCCCGAGGACTGCTTACGTGCGTGCAATCCTGGGTATCCGAAGGAGATCACACACTGACACCAAATGGTGGAAGGCAATGTGCCCTGGATAAGGCTGTGGGTTTTTTCAGGCTGCTGTAGTAGGGAAGAATTTTGTTAATAAGGGAAGGCTCAAGGAAAAGTATCTTAGAGCTTTTGTAGGGAAACAAAGTGAGCAAAGGAACTATTGTGGTGTCTTCTGAGAAAGCATGGAGATGTGTCTGAGAACGGCCCAGGGGTGGGTTGTAATTCACAGTGGTTAGCTGACTGTTTTTTTTTTTTTTTTTAAATTACAGTGTGAACACAATAAAGGATCTTACTCTTTTGGTTTGACACACGTTTGTACCAATCATGAAATTAGCATATCCAGTGCCTGACACTTTTTTCTTTAGTTGCTATTGTTCTCAGGGAGCAGAGGAATAAAGTCAACAGTATGAAGAGTCAGACTTGTTTTTCACTTTTAAGGCCTGGTGTAGTGTGGGTACCATTTGTCCCTAAAGGTTCCTTTGTGGGTAACTTTGTCCTCACTGGTGATGTAGGAGATGGAGTCTTTAAGGGGCAGGGGATCTAGTGGAAGGTCTTTAGGACTTTGAGAGCTCTTCACTCCAAAGAAATTACGGACCTTCTAGTCGGATCCTGGGTTAGCTCTTTAGAGTGGGAGTCATTATAGGATCAAGAGTGACCCCTAAATTCATCTTTGTATTGATTTCCTGTTTGAATGTGGTCTTTCCCATACACAGGCTCCCCTGCCATGAAGCCCAGCTCTGCCAATAGACCCTCACCAGAGACAAATCAACGAGGTCACCCAACCTTGGACTTTCTGTCTCGAAAGCTGCAATTTAAACAAATTCCTTTCATTATGAAGTTGGCCTTCTTTAGACATTTCATTGTCTTAATGACTAATATAAGAGCCTAAAACAAATTTGAAAGAAAAAAAATCAGTTCTAAAAGATTTGAATGTGAGACAAATCAGAATCGCGGCATTTTGAAGGCTTGTTTTCTAACTCGTCTCCTTATTTAGTTTGGGAGAGGAATCATCACCAATGCTAAATCGAATGAAGGGAAACAGCTCTTCTGCCATTCTATCAGGGAATGATTTTCAAATGGGTCAATCATTCAGCTTACACTTGTTCACTTCCTGAGCAACTTCAGGGTCCCGGGCAGGAACTTTGTCATATTGTACTTGATGTAACAACAGTCCAAAGTTTCTCCCCGGGATGAGCTCCCTGCTACTGAGAAAGTATAACCTAACAAAGAGACTGTGAGAGCCAGGGGAAGGAGAACTACTTCAACGTGTCAGAGAAGGCCTGGCAAGATGGTAGCTTGAAGCCGAGCAGCACACGCACGCCTTTAATCCCAGCACTCAAGAGGCAGAGGCAGGAGAATCTCTGTGAGTTCAAGGCCAGCCTGGTCTACAGAGCCAATTCCAGGACAGCCAGGGCTACACAGAGAAGCCATCTTGAGGCCGAGGGTAACCTTTGGCACATTTACAGGGAAACACATGAAGCAGTATTTTTCTATAAAACCTTTAGAATACATAGAAGAATAGAATAGTATAGCTCCCGTGTAGAAATGAAAAGAGGAGCTGTTCATGGACCATGTGTCTCCCACACCCAGGGCATCCCATACACCCTGGGGCGTCCCACACACCTGGGGTGTCCCACACACCTGGGGCATCCCACACACCCAGGGGCGTCCCACACACCCGGGGCATCCCACATACCTGGGACGTCCCACATACCCGGAGCGTCTCACATACCTGGGGCGTCCCACACAACCTGAGCATCCCACACACCCGGAGCGTCTCACATACTTGGGGCGTCCCATGCACCCAGAGAATCCCACACACCCAGAGCGTCCCACACACCCGGGGCATCCCATACACCCTGAACGTCCCACATACCCTGAGCGTCCCACACACCCGGAGCGTCCCACACACCTGGGGCATCCCACACACCCTGAGCATCCCACACACCCTGAGAATCCCACACACCCAGGGCATCCCACATACCCGGGGCATCTCACACACCCAGAGCGTCCCACACACCCGGGGCATCCCACATGCCCTGAGCATCCCACACACCCGGGGCATCCCACACATCCGGGGCATCCCACACACCCTGAGAGTCCCACACACCCCGAGCTTAATGCTGAAGGAAACCTGAAATAATACAATGAATGGCATGGCACTAATAGATAAAGATCTGATAAAAGCTCCCAGTAAAGAGCAAGCTCACTGTGCAGAAGAGTAGTTGAGATGGCTCTTGAACTGGTACGTGGCAGAAGCCTGGGATAAGTGGAAATGCTCAGAAAGGGTTAGTAGAAGCTAGGCCCGAGGAATATTGCCTGCAGCCCCAGTATTCAAAAGTCTGAAGGAGGTATGGGTCACAAGTCAAAATCCAGCCAGGCCTACACAGTGAATCCAAGGCTGAACCTGTCTTAAAACCATACAAGTGTTAGCAGACAGAAGAGGAAGGCAGGGGTAGGCCCAACATGAAGATACATGCCGGGAACAGCTGGCTTGCCCGTCCCCTGACAAAAATAAAAATAAATAAATAAAAACTATCTCGAATAAGGTAGGGCAGGTCCACTGGTTCAGATCACACCCAAATGCAAGAGAAGAAATCGCCAAACTTTCATATACCCGTGTGCACCTGCTACCCACGGTGGAAATGGGCACTCCTTCCCACGCTTGCTTACCATTGGAATCTTCTTTCGATGATACCGCCCGTTCATTCCTGGGAAATATTTGTTCCTCAGACACACTGAAGTAGAGAGCACCCAACCTTGGAGTGCACTGGGAAAACTGGTAGCTCACCGGTACCCAAAATTAGCCAAGACTTTTTAAAGGTCGTGGATAGTATCTCAAGTGATATTTCAGTAACATTAATTTATTCTCCTCCCCCCAAATTCATCTTCACCCATGTTGCGCGTCGCACTGCAGAGCACCTGCAGAGAGACATACGGTTCTGTGACTCTTCCGTTCCTCCTTCAATGATGGATACATCTGCGCGTTTTCCACTCTGCGACTCTGATATCCTTGCACATTTCCTCCTTGGCTTTTTCCACTCTGCGTTCAATCTAAGCCTTGTTCTGCTTGCCCTTCGGTAGCCAGCGGATGCCCTTACACTCTCTCGGGTCGTCATCGGCGGCCAGACATGGCACACATACTTCAAGCAGAAAGGAACTGGGGTTTCCCCATCAAAGGATCTCCACGCCAGCAAAGTTGCCTGTGGTGCTAGGCGTTTCCTGTCTATTCCCATTCCTGCCATGTCTTTACTGTCTTCTCGTTTGCATTCTCATTTGCTTTCCTGGTGCCTCTGCCACAGAGCCCCAATATAAGTGAACTTGACTTTCATCTTCCCTGTGTGTATTTGTGTTTCTGGTACAATGTCCATTAAACCTCCACTCCAGCAATGTATCCCAATTAGGAGTGGTACCAAAGCCCCCAGTGCTCCAGTCCATGGCATTTGTTTTTTTTTAAATATTTATTTATTTATTATGTATACAATATTCTGTCTGTATGTATGCCTGCAGGCCAGAAGAGGGCACCAGACCCCATTAAAGATGGTTGTGAGCCACCATGTGGTTGCTGGGAATTGAACTCAGGACCTTTGGAAGAGCAGGCAATGCTCTTAACCTCTGAGCCATTTCTCCAGCCCCAGTCCACGGCATTTGGAAACCTCTAGAGGCTTTTTCCTTTTTGCAGTGAGAGTTGTCACCCTGCATGTGGGGGATTAGGGGTGGCAGAATCTAGGGCTATCATATACTGTAGATAACTGTACATGATGAAGAGATGACTTGTTCACAGTGTTGGTGACACCAGATATTAGCCACTGTGTTGGTCCTTTCTAACCAGCTCCACTTGACAAAATAACTTACGAGAGGAAAGGTTTATTTCAGCTCATGGTTTCAGGGGACACAGCCCTTCATGGAGGGACCTGTGTCCTGGTGGCCATCTGTGGCAGCGGAGCCTGGAGCAACAGCTCCATATCACGGTAGACCAGGAAGCAGAGAATAGACCAGAGGCAAACCTAGATTCTAATCTTCAAGGCAAGTCCCCAGTGACTTATTGCCTGCAGGAGGGCCATGTCACAAAGGTTCCATGACTTTCCCCAAACAGTGCCCCAGCTGAGGACTGAGTCCTCCAATACACAGACCCTGGAGAGGCATTTCCCATTCAAACCGTCACCTCGGCTGCAGCTTCAGGAAAGTACACATTGATAATATTCAGCTTCTAAAATATTATCAATGCTGACATTCATTTGCTACTTTTCTGGACCCATCTTTTGATTCCATGTCCTTTGGAGTTTGGTGGGGACATCAGCCTAATATAAGCTTTCTCTTCTGAACCACAAAGGTCTAAACAATCACCGCGGAGACTCCTCAGCATGCGCATTATAAAAGCAAAATGTCAGAGTTTGGAGACCCATAAACATACTCTGTTTTATATGAAAATGTCTGTCCGCTAGCAAGAACGGTACCCATGACTCCAGCCAGCTACCTCTTTGCTGGTTCCAAAATCACTAGGACAGAGCCAATTAGCTAAATTCCTGCTGTGTCTCATCTGACTCATTTTGCAGGAATGAAGTGTGTGTGTGTGTGTGTGTATGTGTGTGTGTGTAAAAACCAAATATATACACAGGGTTTATCTGTGTAACCTTGGCTGTCCTGGAACTTGCTCTGTAGACCAGGCTGGCCTCGAACTCCTGCCTCTGCCTTCCAAGTGCTGGGATTAAAGGCATGCGCCACTACGGCCCAGCTTTAGGAGTGAAATGTTCCTGTACAATGAGTAATGGAGGGGCAGAGGGGCAGGGGAAAGATGGGTTGTCACAGGACTCCTGGTAGGCAGTCCTGGTCCTTGGGAGGGATTCTAAGCAAGTGTGAGTGTCCTTTCATAACAAGGACTCAGAAACTCTGGTTGATGACAAAAACCGCCAACTTCACTTGACAGGCCGCTAAATGCAGAGTAAGTCTCAGCGGTTCTGCCTTTATCCTGTGCCCATTTCCTTGACTGTGGGTCAGATTCTTACTGAATTTGCCACCTAGGCATGTTAATCACCAAGGGGTATCTGCCTAAAACTGGGTGACACCGGTTGATTGGTTTTGAATTACCTCACCTCCCCCCTTTCAAAGCTGCAAGTACAAAGATTAAATAACTAAGTTATTTTAGTACCATCTTTACAACATCCTGTTCCAGACGCCACTCCCCTCCCCCCCAAAGTGACCCAAAATCTCCAGTCCTGCAGTCACGTTAATTCCAGAAATGCTGGAACCTCATAGGCTGATTACCCCAGAGGGGATGGCAGATGTAATTACCCGAGAACAACAGCCAGATCTGCCTGCATACCCAGGAGGGACCAATCATCTCATGGGAACTGGATTTGTCCCTCAACGTCAATAAGAACTTCCCTGAAGCTACTTTTTGGAACCAGAGCTGAGGTAATAATGAGATGTGCCACAGTTTGACCACGTCTGCTTAGTTATAACTAAGTTATAACTTCTCATCCTCACCCCCATTCTTCCTCTACTTAGAAAAGCTCTTATCTACACCCCAAAGATGGGGTGAGGTATTCAGTCTCCCATCTTCGTGACATGGCCTTACTGCTAAAATCCCTCCATCTTTTTCTTTCTTTGGGGAGGGGGGATAAGTATGTGTATATAATATCTGTGCAGAAGGGGATGTATGTTTACATATGTGTGTTTGGGAGGCCAGAGGCTGAGGTTAGGTGTTGTCCTTGACCACTATTCACCTTCTGGTTGAACCCAGAACTCTACCTAGGCACCTTGCTCTTGGGATCCCCCATGCCTTCCTTCCAAGTTCTGGGATTATAAGCAGGCTACTACACCTGACTGGCATTTCTATTAGTGCTGGAGATTTGAACTCTGGTCCTCATATTTGTATGCCAAGCACTGTACCCACTAATCCATCTCCCCAGCCACCTCCCACTCCTCAGTCTGCTTCCCTGGAGACAGTAGCTGGTTATGTATGACTGCTTATCCTTGCGGTCAAGGACTCCAGTTAGAGCTTAATCCTCTGATATTCTTAGGAGTCAGAGCTTGAACCCTCTCTGCCTTTATTTTACAGACTGGAGAAACTGATGTCCAGGAGGAGTTAACCGCTGTCTGAGTCGGTTTTTGTAATCCCTGCCATGCTCTCAGGAGGGCACCCCAGAGACTCTATCAGCAACATGGGTACAGGTCACAGGCCACATTTTTACATCCTCACGTCTTCCCAACACCAGGACAGAAAACGAAGGAGTGGTTTTGTTAAGTAGACGACCTGTACTAGGCATAGTCTGTGTGTGTGTGTGTGTGTGTGTAGTTGTGTGTGTGTTTGTGTGTGTGTGTGTGTGTGTGTGTGTAGTTGTGTGTGTGTGTCCCGCCATCAGGTCATGTGACACAGCAGAGTAGAGTGGGGCTGCAGTTGGTTGTCTCACAGGATTTTAGGATTAGTAAACAGCCAAGATCACGTGTCTGAGCAAATGTGGAGACAGGTGCAGCCTGGGGTTCTGACCATGGGACTTGTCTCAAGGCCATAGGAAAAGCACTCCATTGGTGGCCTTGAATAGACAGCTCTTTGCAAGAGAGGGTATAGGAGAAGCCGGTGTGTTTCTGAGAAAGGGTTCTGCTCCGCCCCACCCCCCACCTCACCCCACTGCCACAAGTGGATCCTACATCCCACTGCTAGCAATACTGTTTTTTTTTAAAAAAAATGTTTTTGATAAATGGTTTAATTTCCCCTTCTCCTACTATTCTAGGGAAGATACAGTGACGACACCTCAGCATGCGAGCCAAGGAGTGTTGTGGGTTTTGCCAGCCGGCCACACGCAATGTCCTCCTCCTCTAAGGAACCTTCTTTGCTCTGTCTCCACTCTAAACCCTCTCTCTTTGTCCCCGAGGAGCCCATGCCAGAGCTATTTCCAAAGTGAAATGTCATTTGCCTCCTCTACCCCCGGAGGAATAATCCTCCTGCCCTTTAGCCGTGTCTGCCGCCCCGCGTCCTGCTTTCCACACAGCTAATCTTATTAAGCCAGCAGCAGGATTGGGAAATGGCCTATCTTCTGAATTTGTTAATTCCAGCAAAGATTATCCAAGGCCGCTGTTGGTCAATCTAAAGTTTGGGTTCCTAAGAAAAACCCAGAGGATTCTCCTCCTAGCTCCATGAACAGCTTCCCACCGAGGGTGCCCTCCCCCGGAAACTGCAGGGCACTAATGTTCCCTAAGCCTCGGAACAGACCAACTTGCCCTTTGCAAACTGTCTTGTGCAAAGCGGCCTTTTTTGCTTTCCTTCCCTTTGCCTGACGTCGTAAATTCTACAGAAAGGGCACACCTGCCTGTTTATGATATTAAATGCCAGAGTCGTCTAAACCAGGAACAAGGAATGACAAGAAAAAAAAAAAAAAAGACCCACCAGGTCATGAAGCTTTTAATCAGTAACCTTCCTTCTAATTTACAGAACTCAGTGATTTTTCAGATAACACCAGAAACCTGCCACTGTAGGAGTGAAGTTGCGCCTAGCCATCTGTAAAATGCTACATTGAATTTACTGTAGAAGCTCTCCCCTTACGGTTGTTTGTGAGTTTGCCCTGGACAGGAATCTACCCTCTTTAGCTTGCTACTTTGTTGCTGGTAGAGGTTCTCTAGTCTCTTGTTGCTCAGTTTCTCAAGTCCCCGGCTTCCTCCGGTGGTGGCGGCAGAAACAGCCTTCTCATAGTTAGAGCCCCAGTGTTTACGACTCACAGTGGGTGCCTGCAAACATGACCGAGTGGAATTTCCTAGCACAGGCAAAACTTGGCTCTTCCTCCCTGTGTCCAGACTGTTAGCACTGTGGGAGAGGAAAGACGGATGGCATAATTTACTCTCTACCCTTTGGCAGTTCTTAGTCAGGATTGTCCCATATAGTAACAGAGCTCAACAAGAGAACAAGAAACCGAAGTTTAACAACATGCGTGGATAGGTAATAGGGAAAGGGAGGGTAAGTGTCAGCTGCATTGCCTGTGGACTGCTGACTGCCATCCATTCCTAGAACAGAGACGGGCGGGTGAGGGGCTCTGCTGAATCCTGGCAGGATGCTCAGGACACACATGAATGTCCCGTGTGCGGGTCTGTGCCATCCCTTCTCCATTGTGCTGTGTTTCTAAGGACTTAGTCTCATTTCCTTCTTGGTGCAAATGAAGAGCCCTTTGTAGATGGAGATTTCTCTTTGAAAGACTTTCTTCCGTTCTGTTCTCAGCTTCTCCTGTGGCTGCAGCTGCCTACATCCAATTCAAAATGCTCCTCACACCAAAGAGGCACTTTTGGAATGGCCTATTCCAGACGCTCACAGCCGTACTTTGCAGTAGCAGGTTCTGGGGTCTAAACCTCTCGTGTCTCACATCAAGCCGCCAGCGTTTCTTCTTTTCAGCTCATGACATGGTTTCGGAGCCTATGTTTCACTGGCTTCTGTAAACGTCCTTGCTCTCTCTTAGTTGGTTCACTTAGTCTTTTAGCAAACACATTTTTCTTAGTGCCTCCAGTGGACCATACAAGGTATACTTAGGCTGTGGAAATACAAACAACAAAAACAAGCATAAAAATAAAGGCCCTGTCCTAACAGAGCTTACAATCTACTCTAAAATTGTAACTATAGAAAATGATCAGAAGCAAGTTATGAAGCCTGGAGAGATGGCTCAGTGGTCAAGAGCACTGGCTACACTTCCAGAGGACCCAGGTTCAATTCCCAACACCTACATGGCAGCTCACAACCATCTGTAGCTCCAGTTCCAGGGGATCCAACGTCCTTTTCTGGTCTCTGGGGTACTGTGAACATATATGTACATGCATACATACATGCAGGCAAAACACTCACATATGTAAAATAAAATTAAATATAAGGAAGCAAACTATGGGAGCATACTGAAAGGAGAGTTTCTCAGGGAGGGGTCAAAGGCTGCAGATCTGGATTCTGGAGTCCTCTTATCTGCCTGTCTTCCATTTTGGCGGCTCAGTTGGATGCTTATTTATCTGTTGGTGTTACTTGAGTTTTACCATCTCCAGCCTCACAGACTCTGTTCAGCTGCTCATACCAGTGTACTAACCGAAGAGGAAAATTCCACATTAAAGACCTCAAATAACTAAGAACAGAAAGTACTGGGGGGCTGTTACAGATGTGATTCTCTTGTCACCATTCCATACACACAATAGTATAATAGCTGCTGGTGCACTGTTCACATTGCATTCGTTATTAACAATGATTATTAACAGTTATTAAATCTTGAGATGGTTCAGCATATCAGGGAGCATGTGTGTAGCTTTTTTTCAAATACTATCCAGTGCCCATAAGGATCTTGTGTGCCCACATGTTTTGGTACCGACAGGGAAAGTTCTAGAACCAATTCCCTGTGCATAGCAACAGATGACTGTATCCATTAAAATTAAAATTTTGAATGTGGGTTTGTTTTGCTTCCACAGTTTAATTTCTACAATTCTATATAGAAGGCTGAAGATGAGTATATGAAACCTGTTTATTGCACCATTGCTTGTAGGGCAAACTGGAAACAGAAAAATACACAGTATGAGAATCCATGGTGCTGTTGACTCAAATGTGACTCGTCTCTTGTAATCTTTCCAAGGGGGCACATTCGCAATAAACTAATTTAGTCCCTTTCAATGAACATTGAAAGAACTCAAGTTCAAAACTCATAGCTCTACTTAACGATTTATATTTCTGCAGCCTTATTGTTAAATATTTCAAGCACTGCCAATCATGGAAAAAACCCAAGGTTAATTAATTACTATCTATCAACATGAAACGATATATAAAATGTATTGTTTATTAAAATTGTCATTATAAAATAGAATATATACCATAACATCATAACCACTTATGTTTAAATTTATACAAATTTATATAATTTTAAATTTGTATAAATTTATACAGTAGTTCATATCAGACCTAATTTCCCATTAATAATGATAAAGCATATATATGTATATGTATATATATATATATCTAAATATGCAGAGTTCTAAAGACAGATTCAAAAGCAGGTGCGAACTGAATGGGGGCATATTTGCACTCTACCCAACCTTTCCCCCGCAGACATTCACACATCTGCAGGAAGCAGGTTTCCTCAGCTAAGGAACTCTGAGGGAATTTGTCCAGAAGGTTGGTCCAGTGAAGAAGGAGAGCCCAGATGTATATACAAAATCTTGGCAGAAGTTTTAGGTGGGAATGTCCAGGGCAAAATTCCAAAGATCACAGCAGCTGGAATGCCAAGTGGAGTTCTCAGCAGCTGCTCGGCACGGGGGAGAGTCTGGAGTTAACATCCTACCAACTCAGAAGAGCTTGACCGGCATCTCGAGAATTCCGTCTGTAACACACATGCAGCACGGCTTAGCTATACCAGGGCATTCCTAGAGGATGAGCTGTATCACAGGACTCAGGGCAAAATTAGACAGGACCAGCTTAGCGAGGCTTAGGAAAACGCCTCCGTTGCATTCGGGTTATCCACAAGAAACTTAACTTCCAGGGGCATAAAACCAGTCTCGGTTAAAGCAGTGATTCTCAGCCTTCCTAATGCTGCAACCCCTTAATACAGTTCCTCAGGTTGTGCTGACCGCCCCCAACCATAAGATCATTTTTGTTTCGGCTTCATAACTGTAGTTTTGCTACTGTCGTGAATCATAATGTAAATATCTGATATGCAGGATAGCTGACATACAAGTCAGGGGCGTCCCGACCCCCAAGTTGAGAACCACCGCATTAGAGGGCAATGCCATACGTTCTGGTTTCTACAATGTCCAGCGTACAACCAGAATTACCAGATGTGCACAGAAGTAGAAACACGTGGCCGGGACATAGAAAATGACTCATCTCAGCAAATAAAGAGGCCCCCCCACGAAGCAGGCACGTGTTAGAATCAGCATAAACAGAATTTAAAATGACTACTAAATTTTACCAGAACAGATGAATATAATGTATAATGTAAGGATTTCAGGAAAAATAGAAAAACTCTTAAGGAAAAAATGGAAATGTTAGAACCAACACACAGTGTTACAACTGAAAAAATAAAATATCTGAAATTTAAAACAAACAAACAAACATATAGTTGAAAACATGGGAGGTGAGAATTCCAAAACATTGGTTTGGAAAAGACAGAAGAAAAGATTGGGATATTTGAGAAGTAGTCAATAAGAAAAAAAAATTATCACATTGATGAGAGAAAATGTCTGAAGAGAAATGAACAGAGCTTCAGTTACCTAAAGAAAAATATCCACAAACATGCACTATTTGTAGAGAAGAGAGAATTGTTGAGGCTAGAGATATTTAAAGAGATTTGGTTTAATAACTTTCTACATTTGATTACTAATTTAGATAATTATTATTAGAAAAATAATATGATTTTTAAATCTACGAAAACAAGAAAAAAATTGAAGAAAATTCCTATGTGGAAATACTTTACCAAATGATTGAGAACGACCATTGAAGAAAAAAACCTGTAACAGACAGATAAAAAGGCACACCTATAGGAGACAGAGAATAAGGTTGCCAAAGATTTTCATCAGAAATAACTAATGGCACAGACAGGCAAGGATTGGGCATGGCGGTATCCGGCGTCCTCTGTGATCTCAGGAGGTGGAATGAGGCTCTCAAGGTCATTCTTGGCTCCACAGCAAGGTTAAACCCAGCCTGAGCTACAGGAGCTCCTGTCACAAAGAAAAAGATCTCAGTCTGTCCTCCCAGTGACACAGCATCCCCCCCCCTCCTTTTTTTTTTCCTTTGGTTTTTCGAGACAGGGTTTTTTTTTTTGTGTGTGTGTGTGTGTGTAGCTGCTCCTGGCTGTCCTGGAACTTGCTCTGTAGACCAGGCTGGTCTCAAACTCAGAGATCTGCCTGCCTCTGCCCCCCCCCCCAAGTGCTGGGATTAAGGATGTGACCCACAGTTCCCTGCAACATCCCTCCTTTTATAAGAGGCTTGCCGCGTAGCCTAGGAGTACCTGAACCCTGAGATTCCCCCGCTATAGTCTCTCAAATACTGGTATTATAGTCAGGTATCTTCTTCTTAATTCATTCCAAGTCTTTGAAATTCTACTAAAGGGCTACAGTAGGCCACTAATGGAGAAGTAGGTACCCAAGAGAACCTACACCTCGGTAAACGCCTGTGGTTCCTGAGCCATGGCCACTCGCAGCTCTACCCTGAGCTTGGGGACTTAAGACATGGAGGGAGACCTTTTCTCTCTCCTTACTCCCAATTTGGGGCTACAGTCTCACCCTTTCAGGGACAGATCGTTGGCACCTTTCGTGTTCTGTTACTCCATGTTGTAGGAGCTATATTCCAGGTAGACACAACCAACAGCTCCCTTCTACTTCCGAGCCTTGCCCATACTGGGGAGTCAGGTCTGCCTCAGCTGCGGTAGGCAGCGGTACCGCAGCTCTGGGTAGTACCGTACTACTCCGAACACTTCCACTGCGGACCAGCCAGAGAGCGGCGTTTCCACACTGGGCCCGGGGGCGTGGCTGTTCCTGGGAAGTCCGTTTCTCTTCATCTCAGACAGAGGTGTCTTAGTCACTGTTTTCTGTGACCAGAACAGTGACCAAGCCCACTCTTACAAAAGGAAGAGTTTAATTGGGGCCTTGCTTACCGTTTCAGAGGCTTTAGTCCATTACCACCGTAGTGGGAAGCATGGTGGCATGCGGGCAGACATGGCGCTGCAGCGGTAGCTTCAGAGTTCTATCCCCCAATACGTAGACAGCAGGTAGAGAGAAAATTTCAAAGCCCACCCCCGAGTGACACACTTCCTTCAACAATGCCGTACCCCCTAATCCTTCTAATCAGATCAAAGAGTTCCATTTCCTGGGGACTAAGCATCCAAATAGATGAACCTATAGGGGCCCTTCTTGCTCAACCACCATGGAGGGCAAAGACAGATCAAAGAACTAATTCCTGCCCAGCAGAGTAGTGAATCAATGAACTTGCTAGAGTTACTTCCAGTAGATGAGGAGTTACTTCTAGGGGCAAGGTTAATGTGGGCAGCTGGGTCACTGAGAAGCTCATCCCAGTGTGGCAACAACCCAAAAAAGCTCCCTGCACACAGCCTGTAGGTGGGTATTGGAGGAAAGGGTTTTTCTTCTCCAGCAATTGTTTAACACTTATAAAACCCCAGGAAGAGCCACATGGGACTTTTAAGTCTCTCTCTCTCTCTCTCTCTCTCTCTCTCTCTCTCTCTCTCTCTCTCTCTCTCTCTCTCTCTCTCTCCCTCCCTCCCTCTCTCTCGTTTTTCAAGACAGGGTTTCCTTATAGCTCTGGAGCCTATTCTGGAAATTAGCTCTTGTAGACCAGGCTGGCCTCGAACTTAGAGATCCGCCTGCCTCTGCTTCCTGAGTGCTGGGATTAAAGGTATGTGCCAACACCACCTGGCTTTCTTTCTCTTTCTGTTTGGATTCTTAATTTTGTTTTATGTGTATGTGTGCTTCTTCTGCAGATCTGTGCACCGCATGTGTGCCGTGCCCTCAGAGGCCAGAAGAGAGAATTGGATCTGCTGGGACTAGAGAGACATGGTTGTTAGCCACCATATGGGTGTGAGTTCTCTGGAAGAGCAGCAAGTGGGGTTAACCGCTGAGCCATCTCTCCAACCCTGGGTCATGTAAGTCTGCCCGGGCTTTGTAAGATGCTTTTGAGTTTCAGGAACTTCCTAGCCTGTGTTTTCAGTGGCTCTCAGTGAAAAATCGCGATCAGCTTAGGAGCTTTGTCCTTGAGGGAAGAACGGGGAAGGCGTATCGACAGCGCAGATTTCCTGGGCGCCTGGCCCAGCGTTAGCTCACTTCTGAGAATCCAGACTTAGGAGACAAACAATGTCAGGCTGTCCTCTGTGGGTTTTTTATTTTTTTATTCTCCCGCTTCTTAGAGGACTTCTTGGCCTTCATAATCAACATTTCGGTCTCAGGAGACTTCAGAAATGAGTGAAAACAGACCCAACGGCAACAGTAAGGGAGTTGGGATGATTGTGTCTTGGGGGCCAAAAAACGTCAGCTTAGTAGAGCATAATTTTATTAACCTCGAATGTAACTTAACTGGGCATAAGAGAAAACAGATGACGTCACCTGATGGTGCATGCGGAACTGAACTGTAAGGGCAAATTCGGAGACCAATTTGGAAACCCTCTGTAAAACAAGAGAGTTCTCATTTTGTCTTTTGTTTCTACATATGCTTTCTTATTCAGCCCCTGAAATTCAATGCAAATTGACACATTTAGCTTTCTCCTGAAAAAAAAATTAAAGCAACTCTCTAAGCATTGAAAATAGGAAGCATGAATAGAAGCTATGTACAAAACTATGCTTTTTAAAAAAAAAAATTGGAAAGTGAACACCAGTGCCAGCTGCAATGCTAGACACTGAGGATTTGAAGCAAGACATGGTTCATTCCCAGCTTCAAAGAGCAAAGGAAAATCAGACAAGGAGGAGAACGTTCCAGAAGGGCAGTCACAGGTGTGTCTCCCTGTATCTGGCTTGTCCTGCTACCGCGACTGGCTTCCCCCATCACGGTGTTCCATCACGGCAGGAACATGGGGACCTTGTGTAGCTTTTCTTATGCCAAGTTCTATTGGTCACACGGCTTCCCCTCGGTACAAAGAGCACGACTTTCTAGGAGTGAGGGTTTGTCGGGAATCACTTGGGAGGCTGGCGATCGCAGTTCCCCAGGGACAGGCTGAGGACATGAGTACACAGAGACGGTACTGCTTTAAATGAATAGATCCATCAACCCAAGTCTTAATTGTGGATTAATTGAAGGCCAGACTTGATGGCACACACCTGTGATCCCTGCAACCCAGAGGCTGAGCAGACGGACTGCAAGGTCAGACCAGCCTGGGATATATGGTGAGGCTGTTTCAAAAAGCAAACAAATGAGTAAAAGCAGAATTTCTCCAGGATTCCTAAGTCTGGAGAGTAGGTCATGGTACTTTCTAGAAGGGATGCATGGGAGGAAGGTGACAGAAGGACAGAGAAAGTCTGACAAGTCACCTCCCGAGGCTCCTGCAGGACAGACGCAGATGCTGAAAGACCGATCGCACAGAACCTCAGAGAAAGAGCACCCTGCCTCAGGAGGGCAGCCTCGCCCACCCGCTGACTGCAAGGCTCTGTCCCTGTCCCTGTCCCAGACGCTCACCAACCTGATTAACAGCCTACTCTCTTTGTGATGGAGAAGAGGGGGAGAATGAGTTCAAAACTCTTTCCTCCTGTCCGGAAGGTGTTATCATCCTTGCTCTTCCAGCGAGGAAGCCAAGCTATGAGACGGCTTTGTGATCATGAGGGTCAGTCACAACAGGCCAAAGAAGTAATTCCAGCTGCGTGTGTGATGAATTCCAGATTTATCTTTTAGACACTTCCTTGCCGTAGCCATTTGTGTTGTAAAGTCAGTAGCTATGGACTCACCTTCAGGACACAGAAGCGCAGGGGAGGACTTGGATGCATGTGTTGCTGGCTGCCCTGTGCCCAGTGAGAAAGCAGTCATCCCTGGGGCTAATGGTTGGGAACAGGACACACAGGTCCTTTTTGTCTTTACATCCCAGTTCTGTACTTTGTCCCCTATGACACTGACAAGAGCTCCCAAGCACATACTCCCTTTGACGTTGACCGGAATATTGTCCTCCTCCAACTGTGTGAGAGGGGGAGAGAGTGACATGGGAAGGACCCCGAATGTAGAGCGCAGCTTCCAGTTCAATCCAGCTCCATCTTGCACAGGCTGGTGTGACTTGGGTATGCCCCTCAGCTGCTTCTTCTCAGAAATGGGTATGATAACAGGCACCAGCTTCTCAAGACGGTTTGTAAAGGGGATACCAGCCGTGAAGCATGTCTGTAGGATCAAAGGCATTGGGCAACATAGGGAAGGAACCAGGTTTTGAACATGTAAATCTGTAAGCAATCTACCTGCCAGACTAAGATGGCCAGGTCCCTTGTCTCTTACCTTGGTCTAAAGAGGGTGTTGGCTCTCTGCCCTTGGATATTTCACCCCCTCCTCTCCACATGACTTTGTTTCCCCGTGCCCACTCGAGTTTTGAGTCCCTCGCTATGATTACAAGGAGGAGCGCCACTCTCGAGAGCAGAGAGTAGACAATCTTGTCATTTGCCAGGAATCTCCAAAGCTTTCATTGCTCTGATGAGTGTGGGCACCAAGGCTGATTAGCAACCGCAGTTCACAGCGAAGATTTGTTCTCATAGAAAGTGTTCTCCATCCAGAGGGCTTCTGTGGGGACTGTCGTGTGGCTCCGGTATAATGAACAGCAGAAGGTCTGGGGAAGGACATTAGCACTGTTCATCACTTGTCACACTCAAGGCGCAGAGAGAGAGAGAGAGAGAGAGAGAGAGAGAGAGACAGAGACAGAGACAGAGGGGGAGGGAGGGGGAGGGAGGGGAGGAGAGAGGGAGGGAGAGAGGGAGAGAGAGAGAGAGAGAGACAGAGACAGAGACAGAGACAGAGACAGAGACAGAGACAGAGAGGGAGGGAGGGGGAGGGAGGGGAGGAGAGAGAGAGAGAGAGAGAGAGAGAGAGAGAGAGAGAGAGAGAGAGAGAGAGAGAGAGAGAGAGAGATGGATGAGAGGCAGGCATCTTTCTGACCTTGGAAGCTCTGGAAAGCTTCTGGAAGGTCAAGTGGGTCACGAGCTTCTGCGTGGAAGAGTTAACATTTGAATCCATAACCTCTGTGTTTCCCGTAACTTCATGCCAAGGGGCATCCAATCTAGTCACTTAGACTTTGTAAATAAGAGCAAATACACGGGGCACCAGAATAATTCTGCCGCCTTAATCAAAAGCTTAGATCCACAGAGGCCTTTAGTTTTTGACTTTGGGTAAAAGTCGTAAGGCCAAGCTATTGATTTAAAGTGAAAGAGAAAATTCCTGTGTCTCCTCTTAATGCCAGGTGCAGACGTGCTTTTTAACAACACTTTCCCTTCCAAACATACCCTCAGGAGATTTCCAGGCCGGGCAGGGCTGCTAAGGAGTAAAGGGCGAGGGTCATGCTATGATACAGTGGCCCTAAAACGAGATTATGAAACCGTATCTGTCTGGCAAGGAGAAATGAAAGGAAACACAGAATGTTCTCAAATACATAGAAAGGGATTCGTTTCACAACTTCTCCAAACAAATTCTAAAATATGTGTACTTCTAGGAAGCCGGGCCGCTTGCAAGTGCCCAGCTGCTCGCAGCCAGTTTGTAGCCTTGTCAGAGAGCATGGCCTGACCCACGCGTCTGCCTTTCCCGAGCAAACACGCGCTTTCCTGGTAGTGACCCTTAATGTAGCTGCTAGAAGGCGACTCATGCCGTTGGTGCCCTGAGCACTTTAGCTGGAAAAAATAGATTTCATTGAGCACATAGTCAGCTGTGACCAGATCACGAAGACTACACACGGAGCTCCGTGGAAGCTCTTGCGGGGCTTGTAGCCAGATGGGGAAAGGGTCATGGCTTGTATATTACCGTGAGAGTTGAAATAAAAGTAGCCAAGGTAGGTATGGGAGTTCAGTAAAGGGTATCTAAGTGTTGGAAGGTCAGGAAAAGGTTCCTGCCTCAAGTGTTATCTCAGTGAGGTCCCAGAGATGAGGATGAATGGGGTGTATTCTCTGCAGAAGCGGGGGACATATGGAAAGGAGCAGAAGGGAACAGGTCTGTTGGGGAAACTGGAAGAGGTTCAGTGTGGCTAGTCGAGACAGCTGAATACTGATATAATACTGATTCTAAGTCCAGCCAAGGTGACCGTGAAGCTTAGTCATCACGAGTCCAATTTGGGAAGCGATGCTGGAAAAGTGATGTGGGGCAACCTGATGAAGGTTTTCCACGAGACTGTGTTGCTCCATCTACTATGAGTACGTCTTAGAGGATGCCGCGACTCCATGGGTTCAAATGTCTGACCATTTGTGTGCTGAAAACCATGGCTCAATTATACTCATTGGTGCAGAAGTGATAGCAGTACGCAGAGGTGTCTGCTTAGAGGGGCCTCGATGGGAAGGTGAGGCCATTCTCCTGCTGATGCAAGGAGTTAGTCCTGTGGAGAGCGTAGCTCACTGGCACTTGAGACCTTGCTCTGTTTTTGCTTCTGAGCTGGGGAACTCTCTTTCTAAAAGAGTAACTGAATGAGATTCCAACCTCCAAAATCCCCAATTAAATGGTGGCTTGACCTTCCATTTTTCTACTCTATTATGATTATGGAGAAGCAATACGTGTGCAGTTAAGGAAAACTTAAAATTGAATTTTCAACGTGCATCCTTGGGCCAGTGGTAAAGGTGTGATCCTCTGTTGCTGCTGTGCAGAGGCAGTGATCCCCAACTCCCAGTCAGTCAGACAGTCTGAGGGGTGCCGTTGACGCTCTTCAGCGGTGGTTCTCAACCCGTTGCCTGAGACCACTGGAAAAAAACACAGAGATTTACATTAGGATTCATAAAAGTAGCAAAATAACAGTTATGAAGTAGCAACAAAAATAATCTTATGGTTGGGGGTCACTACTACATGAGAAACTGTATTAAGGGGGTACACCACTAGGAAGGTTGAGAAGCTCTGGTCTACAGTGAACTGTGTCTAAGCTGTGAGGCTCCACAGTGTTGGTGTATTATAGTAGGTATGCTAAGTCCATAAGTCAGGAGCATCTATATATACAATAGTTAGAAAAGAGATGTAATGATTAATGTTGACTTTCAATCTGGGAGGATTTAGTATCACCTAGGAATCCACCTTCTGGGCGTGTCTATATGGCTGGTTCTGGAGACAGTTCACCAAGATAGGATGATCCAGGTGTGCTGCTCCGTTCAGTACACTGGAGTTGCAGATTGAGTCCAAAAGAGAAAGCAATGGAACTCGTCTGTCTCCGCTTCAGGGCTCTGGTGCCATGTGATTAGCTGCCAAGGTGCCTAGAGGCCACTCCGTAGTTGGTGAACGGGGTCAGAGATGCATCTTGAACTCTCAGTCAAAACTGGCAGTGCCATCCACACAGTATTGGTTTTAACAGGCAGCAAAAACTGCAAGAGTTATGGGGGTCATGGGAGCTTACACCAAGTTTTCAAAAGCAACTGAGGCCAGGCAGGGTCAGATTCCATACGAGGAGTCCCCAAGAGGCCATGGCACGAAGCTGCCAAAGTGAAGTCTTAAGAAGAACTGGGGAAACCCAGATGCTGGAGATTCCAAACCATGGGACGTTAGCAAAGAAAGCCATAGGCACCTAGAGAAACCTTTCTCGATGGACCAACTTAAGAATAAGACCAGCCCAAGAGAGAGTCTACATGTGCTGGGCTGGCACGGGAGGCAGAATGTGGTCACCGAAGCCCTATGATTCCATCACATGCTTGACGTGACGCTACGATATTTGGTGTTTGCCGTGTTGGGTTTGGGGACTTGCTTTGGCCCTATCTTTCCTTGTTATATCCCCATTTCTCCCTTTTGGAATGTAAGTGTTTATTTAGTGTGTGTCATTGTTTGCTGGAAGTATCTAAGTTGATTCTGGTGTTACAAGGGCTCAACAGTTAAGAGACTGCCCGGGTCCAGATATATACACATATATTATATATAGAATTTCATTATATATATATATATATATATATATATATATGAAAAATTTGGTGCTATTAAGACTCTGAGGAGTCTTATATGTGGACTAAGTATGTTTTCCATTATAAGATGAGCACGAGACTTTAGGGAATGGGAGTACATACAACGCTATCATTCCAAAGTGATGTGTTCCGGTGTCAGGTTGACAAGCAGTGGTCCTGCAAGGGTTAATCTTGATTGTCATTGATGGGACTTAGACTCCCGTAGGACATATTTCTGGGCATGTCTGTGAGGGTGTTTCTAGAGAGTCTTAGTCCACATAGGAATGGAGGCAGTGCCATAACACAAGCTGGGTCCCCGAACTGCAAAAACAGGAGAAAGAGAAGGGAACACCAGCCTTCCCCTCTCCGCTCCACATCTGTGGATCGTGTCACCATCCACCTTGTACTTCGTCTGCTGTGTCTTCTCCACCGTGATGGACTGTACCCTCAGAATGTCAGTCAAAAGCAGTACCTCTGGAAGGTAGTTCATCATGGATTGAACAAAGCAACAAAACAAAAGTGAACAGGGGAGAGAAAAACAACAAAAGGACAAGAAAATGAGAGGGGGAGGGAGGAGGGAAGGAGGAAAGGAGGGAGAGAGAGAGCTGTTTGACAGAAACAGGAGCCTGGGAGCCGAGCCAGCCTCTGAGGGTGCGGGTAGGAACCTGTCTCCCTCCTATGTACACACCCAGGGCCATTAGAGCTTCCTAGAACTCTCTGATAGCCTGTAAACTCAGTCCACACCTCCCAGGATGGAAGCGGGCCAGGTTGTTTCTTAGCCAAGGGATTTGGATAGCATTGTTTGTTTTCCGAGCTTCAGATTTACCTTCTGCAGGTGAGAGTAATGAGTGCAGAATTGTGAGGCGTGAAAGACACAAATCCCTAAAGCCCTGAACTCTGCTAAGATGTAATGTGTTATCAGTAAATGGGAATGATTATTATTGTTTTTTTTTTGCTAGTTGTCAAATACAGCAGATAGAGAAAATTGGAATGTTTTTAATCATTTGCTAAACATATTTTTCAAGGCAAGGTGGATATTCTAGTTTTTAAAGATTAGTTTAAAGATTAGATTAGAGAGAGTTCTCTCTCTCTCTCACGCACACACACACACACACACACACACACAGAGATAAATAAGATACCTTCTCATAGTCAGCTTTGGACCTTGGCGTGTGTCCACAGAAGGATGAAGCTAGAATGTTCTCGATGGGGAGGAACAGGCACTTAGAAAAGGGGGTTCCAGGCTATGCCTGGTCCTTTCATCCCTTTGCAGGAGCTTGTAAGTTTGATAGTCGTGGGGACCCTGTCGTGCAGATGTGGGGCAGATACCATTTTCTGAAGGAGTGGGGAATAGTGTTTTCCCTGACCAGCTAAGATGGTACCAGGTTTTCCCACACTAAAGGCCTTTGATCTGTTGGGGTGGGCGAGATGGCTTAGCTGCTGTAGGTACTTGCCACCAAGGCTGATGACCTGTGTTCCATCAGAACCCACATGTCAAAGGAAGAGAACCAATAATCTTAAGTTGTCATCTGTCCCCCCCACACATGCTGCAGCACAATATATATATATATATGGGTTGCATATATGTATGTATGTATATGCATATTCACGACAAATAAATGTAAAAAAGCTTTGAAGCAAAACAAAACAAAGGCCCTTGATTGTAGCACTTCCCAGCTGCACTGAATGAGTTTTCTGAATAGATTTTGTCTTTATTTTAATATTCATATTTCATAGAATATGCATTCCACAATATTGTGGATTTTTGCAGTACTTTTTTTCCTGAAAGCATTGCATCACTTACCATGATTACTGATTTGTGTGTGTGTGTGTGTGTGTGTCCTATCAAGACCTAGACCCCAGCCCACGTGTCCTGGACTGACTGGTTAACCCTGCACGGGGCTGCCTGAGGAGGCCAGTCCAGCCTCTTTGCAGCCTCCTCACAGCTGCCAGAGGGGCGGCAGTAACTCCTCCAAAGCTGGTGGGTGCTCGCAGAATGCGGACCAATTTGTGTAGCCAAAGCAAACAATCTCTAAGAAATAAATCTACCAGGGGAGGAGGAGCGCATTCCAAAGACGGTCAGGAATTATCTCTAGAATATTTATTCTTTTACGTTCTTGGCACTTCCTTCTCCAACATACAGGCTGGCTTCCAGGGGATCATCTGTCAGTTGCTGCCCTCCCCGCGTGAGGACAAGACAGCCTTGCCTCTTTGTTCTGCCATGAAAGGCACAGGGAACCCATTCAAAGTAGTTCTGCCTTGGAGGAGAAACTGTTTTCCCTGAAGTATCTCTGCGCTGGGGCTTTAGATGATGGCAGAGCCGGTGCCAGGCACCTGCCTGTTGCCCATCCCTATGTTCTCCACCCACTCCCAGAATTCCGCTTGCTCTTAAACCAAAGGGCAAGGTTGGAGGTTTGGCAGAATCAGTGAGTAGGGAGAAAAATGATTTATCTGTTTCTTCATCTAACTGAGAAACTAAAACTTCATCCATACGATAGATGTCTTCTCAAGTGGTATGAATAAAATGTCAGCCTTTGGGGGTCAGATGAAAAGGGCAGAATGTTCTAGAATACTCAAGAAAAACAACTGAATCAGAGATCTGTGTATCAGCAGAGGGAAACATCAGATTTATCATCAGGCTTGATTCTTTTCAAGCCTATTTCCAGGGAAACTTGGGCTGACTTGCTGTCTAAACATCCTGAATCCAGGATGGTGTCTGAGTTAGTCCCCTCCCTGTCCTTGGTCCTCTTCTCCTTCCTCCAGTTTCTGTGAGTGTCCTTCCCTACCTCTCCAGTTCTGCTCTCCCCATCTCTCCAGTCATGACAGGTCACGTGTGTGCGTGTGTGCATGTGTATGTGCATGTGTGTCTGTGTGTATGCATGCGCGTGCGTGTGCATGCGTGTGTGTGCGCGTGCGTGTGCATGTGTATGTGCATGTGTGTCTGTGTGTGCGTGTGTGTGTCTGTGTGTGCGTGCGTGTGTGCATGTGTGTTTGTGTGTGTGCATGTGTGTTTGTGTGTGTGCATGCGTATGTGTGTGTGTGTGCGTGTGCGTGCGTGCGTGTGTGTGTGTGTGTGTGTGTGTGTATGCTATGGACCACACTTGGTTTGTGCAGACAATACTCAGGACATCCCACTATTCCCTCTCCCTCTCCCCCACATGAAGACTAGATAAACTGAGGCTTATAGCATTTGGAAGATGGATGGAGGCTCTGTCCACTGTGAAGAGCCGAGCTGAATCTCCAGGGCAGGCCAGCCTCTTCCCACGCACGTGTTTCTCCACACATCTTCCCTTGCATCTCTCTCCACAACTCCTCGGCTTGCCTTTTCTTTCCTACTCTCCAAGACCGTCTCCTCTGCCAGGCCACTGCGGGCATTGCTACACTTTGTGATGCGTTCCATGACTGTCGTTGGTTATGGTTTATCAGACGCTAGGACTTGATCTTCACAATCCCCTGATGGAGACATGGCCAGGCTTCAGCCTAGGGGAGCAGTCTAAGAGGTTGAAATCTCATGGGGCTAACTGCTCTTCTGTCTCAAAATTCAGGGCTCTTCTGGTATTCACATTGCACTGAGCTCCTTTGTAGGGACTTTCCAATGTCAAAGTCATGAGTACGCCCCCCGCTGGGGGCGTCCCCTACCTGTGAAAATGCACTCTGATACTTTGAATGTTAGAGATTTTGTTGAGTGTGGATATTTGAAAACTAATCTTTATTTAAACAAATTCTATTGAAATATTATTTAGTTTGTCTCCCCAGAGGGTACCTCTTTTGCCTCTTGGTCCCACTACCTACAGCAAGAACCTCCTTCAGGGTCAGGCTGTGTGAGCTGGGAACAGGACTCCCAGATACCTACCTTCTCTGATCCTCGTCCTCACTGCTTTGGTTCGGCCCCACATCTTCCAGAAAACCTGCCTGATCAGAAGGGCCCAGGGAGAGCAGGTGAGCACCTGAGGGGGGGGGGCGGGGAGGACAAGACATCACTTGCTTTTTGCCAGAGGGGCCACAGTGCTGCCGCAGACGGGTTGCCGCCCAGCTGCTTTGAGGGAGTTAGCATAACGAAGCCCTTTTCTGAGAAGGGGGCCTCTTCAGGACCCGACTTCCATGGATCCCCCTCCTCTTTGGCCTTTAGGAAAAGAGAAGGAACATTTCGATCAAGGTTTTTCTTAGAAAAGCCCTCCGTGGACCTGTTATGGGAAACGAAGCTGGTTTTGTTTTCTTTGATTAATCACAGTGTCCTGTTTCCAAAAGCAAATGTGGCCTTGGATCCTCCAAAAGAGCACAGCCTGTGCTGTGAAGGAGTCCCCAGGACCCGCGCAGCCCCGGTCCTCTCCCGTTGCGGTACCTTCCAGGGAGTTCAGGTTACTCCCCATTCCCCTTTGTGTTTTCTGCCGGTAGGAGCCGGGAGAGGTCTTTCAAGCTTTCTTTACAATTCCTTGAAAGCTGAAGGGAGGACGCCAGCAGTGAATTATATAACGGCAAAGCCGGTTTAAAGCCACAGCGGCTTCCTATGGGCTCGGGATAGTTCCCGGCCAGTTTCTGTTTCTGACCTTACGTTCTGTGAAGAAGATCAAGGAGACCCCACCCGTCCTCCGACCCCTGCCCTCCCCTCTAGCTACTTCCTGTTCTTTCCTTGGGAGAAACACAGTTCCCAGGATGATGATGGGGCGGGGAGGGGGGAAGAGGAGGTGAGTGACGACAGTGGACAGCAGTAACAACAAAAATCTTCCAGAGCCCTTTCTGAAGAAATCTTGCTCGCTAATCTTGGGGGTGCAGCACTGTTATTCTATGAGAAAGGAGAAGAGGGGGAGAAACAGTCTCAAGCATGTGGAAATCTTATAAATAACCAGCCCGGCTTTTTCTTTTCAGGGGAGCCCCGCCCTTTAAGCTCTGCATAAACCCCGGCTGTTTTCTTTTATCTGTAAACTAAACACCCTTGAAAGTGTGTCACGTGCAGCCTCCATAGCCCCTCGATTCCACCTCCTCTTTGTTCCTGTTTTAGAGATGAGGAAACTGAGACCCACGGATTCCATGGCTTGCCTGGTATCCCAGCCCACCAGATTGTCAGCTGGCATTGCTGGCATCACCCCAGGAACACAGCTCCTGGCCTCTGGGTAGTGATTTTCACCTAAGGGCAATCTTGCCTTGGTGGGGGGGGGGGAGGTTTCAGCAACATCTGGAGCATGTGTGTGTCCATCCGTGTCCTTGTTCATCCATTTGTCCATCTGTCTGCGTCATGTTTCCAAAAGCAAACATGGCCCTTGGATTTCCCTAAGGAGCACAGCATACGCTGTGAAGGAGAGGGCCTGAAGCAGCTCCACACAGCCCAGGCCTCAGGGACTAGCCCTTTGGCCTGTAGCTTCCAGAGAGCTCAGACTACTCTTGTGTGTTATTCCACCAGTAGGGGCCTACAGCTGACACGGTAGTAGAAGGAGACTAGGGATACTTACACATGACCCCCACCACGCAGACGGCCCCCCCCCCCAAAATGCACGTAGTGTGGATCCCGAGAAGCCTTGGTCCGTACTGTGCTAGACAACTGAGGGGAACTCTCAGCTTTGAGGGTTGCTAAGAGCTGTTCTTCCTCGCAACAGGATTGGCCTCTCTCCAAAGGCTGCCCGAAGAATCAAAGCCACCGTTCTGAATGCCCTCTGGCTATGGTCAAGTGTTCCCCACCACCAAGTTTACTGCAGGGACACCCAGCAAGCTCATCAGCTGGATCCGACGTTTTATAATTTATAGTCACAGGGCGCCTGTCTTCATTTAGCAGCAAAGTCGGCTGGCATCCATCCTGCCAGGGAGGAAGCAGTTACAGAAGAGGCCCTGCAGCCCAGGCCAGCTGACAGCCCATGGTATTTGGGGATGGCTGGTACTCAGAGGCACCTGGGAATAGGCCCGGCCTAGATGGCGCTGAGCACGCGGTACCCCTTCAGACCCATCCGTCAGCAGCAGGCCTTGCCAGAGGATGGCCTATTGAACATTTCCAGGAATAGCGCTGCCAACCCTGTCAACTGCTTTCTTGGAAATACACTCAATAAGGATGGCTGTCCTCCAGCAGGCAGAGCAGAAAGCCTGGCCTGGACCACAGCACCAAGAAACGGCAGCGCCCGGAGGCAGGCTTCCTCAGAACTTTGGGAATGGGGTCTGTTCTTGTGGGGCTCCTTGGGGGACTTCCAGCAGTTTCTGGAGTCACTCAGGGTGGAAGGAGATGCGGAATGGCCTGCAGAGCTCTTAGTACCGATTTCTTCAGACAACCTGGTGTCCTTCACAGGCAGAAGCTGGTTTGTTGTTTTTTGTTTTTTGTTTTTTTTCAAATAGCAGCAGGCAGGAGAGTGGAGGACTAGAAAGCCAAGTCCCTCAGCAGTGAGCTCACGTGACCTGGCAGTGCTTGCCTGCACACCTTTTCTTGTATTTCACTCTCAAGGACGACCAAAGGAGCTCCAGAAAGGGAAATTCTTTCTTCTGAGAACGTATCAAATACAAGACAAAAAGGAAAGGAAAAGGCTTATAATTTAATTGCCTTACTCCAACTATATGCAAAATTAACCTTTTCTTTCACGGAGGCCTGATATGCCTGTTGGCATGTGGTCACCCTGCAACCTCCCTTGGCCTCTAGGATGGTTCAAGAAGGGGCATGAGGGGTGTTGTTAAATTCAAAGGGCTTCCTATAGATCCAGCATGGGTATCGTGCATAAAGAGACCCAGAACTCTCTAGAGCACCTGGGAACTGCTTAATCATATCTTTTAAATTATGAGAGAATTACAGAGTTTGTCATAGAACAGCCTTTTATTTTGAAGAGACACAAGCAAACATTTGAGACCTACACAGAGTACCGTGAGTTAGGGAGTCACACAGCCAGAAACTGTGGGATTCCCAGTTTGATTTAAATTTTGGCTAAACAAGAACTTACCTTTTGACATATGTCCCAAGTATTTGTTGTTTATTCAAAATTCAGATGAACTGGGCAGCATTTGTTTCATTAAATGATCAGTTTGTTAAATTATGACAGGAAATAGCAACACAGAATCAATTAAAAAAATTCCAGACAAGCAAGGGGAAGGAAGGAAAATGGAACTCAGGAAGAAAGAGAAAGACCGGAAAGAAACAGAGACAGGCCGAGTGCAAGAGAAATAGCAGGCTGAGAACAGAGGTGGAGAACAGAGAGCCTCTCTGGAGGATAGGAACAGTCTGGAAAATGGTGACATTTGCACAGCACCATCCCTGGGAGATGCTTTTGGGTTGGCTCGGCATCTTCTGATGTGTCCTGTCTGGTGAAGCCCACAGCCACCGCTAGAGAGAGGAGTCTCCAAGCTGTGACTGCATCATCTACATTGACCTTACAACAGATGAGGGTTTTCCAGAGACTGACCTCCTGTATTAGAACCCTAGGCACCAGGCCAAACCTGAAATGGTACCCCTGTGCTAGGCCAGGTGAGCAAGCTGACCTCTGGAAGCAGTCAGCTTTCCCTAAAATACTGAGAGTCATAGCAATGGATAGGTAGAGTTTCGGTCTGTCTGGGCTGGCATGATCAGGTCCCCGTTTTTCCTGCAAGGAAAGTGGCTTTGAGTGGCAGTCCCCCTGTTAGTCTTGGTCTGTGTTCCTGAAGCCCACCGACTGCCTACACTTCACTAGCTGGAACCTTTTCTACAGAGACACCTGCACCCCCCTAAGAGTCCCCGATAAAAACCTGTGTGACTTTTAAACGCCTCTTGTCAAATACTGCTATTTGATAGGGTGAGACCAGATCTTAGACCCGATCCAACGGCAGGACAGGCTCCTTTTACTTCTCCCCACCTCTCCTTACACATCGTGGTCACTTTTTAAAGAACTGGAATCTGAACAGTCGAATGTACTCATTCGCCACAATTCCGTGGAACGTTTCCTTGTTGTTGAAGATGACTCGGGACCCTCCAGCAGCTTCTGCCTCAGGGCCATCGTCTTGAGGAGCAGAAGTCCTGGCGTCCAGCGGCAGGCACTTCTTGAGTTGCTAGCACCCTTCTCTTTTACCCACAGATGGAGGTCAGGGTGGCCTAACCCGGAGACGAAGGCTTGGCAGGCTTCTGAGGGTGGAGATGGGAACTGGGCCTTCTGACAAAAAAGCCTGCACAGGCTGAGCCTGCCAGCTCCTGTAAGTCCTGAGAAGTTGAAAAGAGACTGCCTTGGGTTAACCCTTGCCATTTGGATGTTAAATGCATACC
The DNA here is from genome assembly GCF_903992535.2 of Arvicola amphibius. NCBI lineage: Eukaryota > Metazoa > Chordata > Mammalia > Rodentia > Cricetidae > Arvicola > Arvicola amphibius. The sequence goes on along the minus strand of NC_052063.2, from coordinate 10,898,313 downwards.
CTCCCAGGTCCTCGAGGACCCGCCCTTAAAGGAGACTGGTTGACCTTTAGTCTCTATGTCCTGCATCCCCCACCCCCCTCCAGCATCCTGTGTGTGTTGTGTGTGTCTTAAGTATTATTTCTCAGGGTCTCATCCACTGTTTTTTGTTTTGTTTTGACACAAGATTTTCCACTGGCCTAGAACGTGACAAGTAGGCCAACTTAGCTGGCCAACAAACCCTACGGAACCCCTTGTTTCTGCTCCCCAGCCCTGGGATTACAAGCATTTACATCATGTCCAGCTTCTTAAAGTGGCTCCTGGCATCCAGTGGCTTCTGGCCCTCATGTTGCCAAGGCAAGCAATTTACCAACTGAGCTGTCTCTGCTTTTTTCTTTTCTTCCTCTGCTTCCTAGCCAGGGGATGAGCAGTTTGCTCCGCCATCCGCACACCTCCGTTGCAAGCCAGAAGCCATACAACGCAGGGCCTAACAGCACTGGGTCTTTCTGATAATGGGCTACAACCGTGAGGCATCACAAACCTCTTGGCTTGAGGGGTAATTTGTTGCAGTGATGGAAGTCTGACTCTCATGCTGGATTGAGAAGCAGGTCCCACTGTAAATCCCAGGGGAGAGCAGAAGAGACACGCGGAATGTCCCCCTGTGCCAAGACCCTGTTGTGGGCACTGGGGACATTCAGGCCAGCCACATAGGACAGACAGTACCGGGAAACAGCCAATGTTTACGGAGAAGCTGTTCTGACTGCATGATCAGTATCCCAATCAATCTTCAACACCTCCTTCAGGGAGCTGATATCATCACTGCTCGTTAGTATTATTGAGAATGATAAGAACATCAGTATTAGTAGGAATGAATACTTATTGCCACATAATTTCTAAGACAGAGAAGTAATGGCTTCCGCGATTAAGCTGTTGCCTGGGAAGTCAGTTGATTACCGAGTGGGAGGGCTGAGATTCATTTCGGGACTCTCTTACCTCTGGACCCGGCGCCTTCTGTGCTGTTTGTGCCACACCGCAGGGCCTGAAGCGCAGCTGCCTTGCCCACCACTACATGATGCCGGGCGAGTGACTTCACGCCCCTGTGCTTTCTCGTCGTGCGTGGAGAAGGGGTAGGAACGGCGCCTCACTCACAGAGCTGTGGAGAATCAGTGAGCTTACGTTAGCGACTGTTACCACTGCTACTGATGCTCTTTAATTTTAGTGATTCCAAAGGAGCTGGTTGGGCATGCCAGCTGTCAGTGTTGCCTGTCTGGAGGGCACAGAGGACACAGGTCTTCCTTTCCTGTCTTCAGCCTTTCCATTCGCTAGTGAGCGGTTATTTGGTCCTGAGGCAGACAGTCCAAGATGGCTGCCTCTAGGCCAGGAGGACCGTAAGTGGAACACCGGTTGTAGGAGACTGTGCTTTTCCTTTCCATTCAGGTTCTGCCAGTTGAAGTGTTATCCAATAATAATGACAATAGATCACATCCTCTAAGGCATTACCGGATCCCTTTCTGTATCACCACAAGCAAGATTAGGAAGTAGTTAATGGAACCATCTTTACACCTAGCTAAAGAACTCGGGCCCAGAGGTGCAAATTGACTTGTTCAAGGTCAAAAGGTGGGTTTGCTGAAGTCCAAACCTCAGCAGAAGGCGTCCCAAGGCATATTTGTATGCTCTGTGCTTACTTCCCAATCTCTGTGGTTTCTGTGTGACTCACTGCCTGGGCAGTACCCGTATATACGTCCACTTGTGAATAAGGTTCCCGTATGCCACAGAAAGCACCAGATACTCTCTGTGAAAGAGTTACCGTGAAGAGAGGATTTCTCTAAGTTTATTCTCTGTGTCTGTTGGTGATGGGTACTAGTCAGGGTCTGTCCGTGAGACAAACACAGTGCTGTAACAGATACGCCTCCAGAGCTAAGTGGGCTATCACAGTGAAGATTTCCTCCCAGAAAAGCAGAAGGAAGCCTTCCTTCAGGTGCTCACTCAGGGATCCAGGCTGTTTCCACCTTGTGCCTTGTCCCCTTGTTTCCATGGTCACAACCAAATGAGATGAAAAAAAAAAAGAATAAATGCCCTGGCCTGCATTACGTATACCTTCAGTTTCCTCATTAGCCAGAAGAGTGATGTGCTTCCAACCACATCAGGTAAGGAAGTAGAGGAGCAGCGGCCTCTTCCTTCCCAGATCCTCCTCCGCCAACTCTCCCTCCGTGAGCAAGCCTCAGTCATATCCCAGGTCAGGAACCAATGCTAGTGACTTTACAAACCCCGAGAAAGAACCTTCTTCTTAGCCATTATGGTCGCATATTTATTTGATGGAGGCTCCTTTAATCTGTCTTCATCCAATAAATATTTTTCTAATGTTCCCTCTCTCTCAGGCATTTTATTTCTGGGGATATTAGTGAATGAAACAGGAACATACCACCCGTTCAGAGAGTTCGCCTTCTCTTAGCAAATAGGGAAGACATGCAATAAACACAGGAAATAAGAAAGGAGGCTGGCTTGTGAGTTGTTGGGTGAAAAGGTGGAACACAGAACAGGGAGAGAACCAATATGCATGTAAGTATACATGTGCAACTCTATGTGTGTGTTCGTTTGCGTGAGTGTTAATGACTATGTAAGTGTTTGAGTGTGTGCAAGTGTTTGTGATTGAGATGATGTGCATGCATGCATATGTGTATGAAAGGGTGTATGGTTGTGTAAATGTGTGTAAGGGTGTGTATGTATGTAGTGTTTCTGTAATAGGCAGTGAGCCTGTGAAGTGTGTATGAATGTGTATGTGTGCACATGTGTGTACGACTGTATAAGTGTGTGTTTATATAAGTATGCAGAAGACATATTTGTATAAAAGTGTGGGCCTGTGAATGTATGTATGTGTGTGTTTGTATGTATGTGTTACTGTATGTACTCATGAGTGTGTAAGACTGTATAAGTGTGCATGGATGTGTGCATGTGGAAGTGTGTATTTAAGTGTGTGTATATTTGTAAGATGTGTATATGTGCAAGTGTATTTGTGTGTGTGAGAGAGATTTAACTGTATGTGTATGTGAGTGTGTATGTGTGTATAACTATATAAGTGAATATTTATGTGTGAGTATATGCATGTAAATACATGTGTATGTGTGTGTGTTAGTGCGTGTAAGTATGTGTGAATATGGATGTGTGTGTGTGTGTGTGTGTGTAGGGGAGCAGTTTTAAACATGGTGGGCTAGGGCAGGCTTTCTGGGTCGGGTCACACTGACTTGGGCCTCCATTCTGAGAGCCACTGCTCTGGGAGATAAGCGCTATATTTTCAATGAGACTCTGTTTTTGTTTTCATGATGCTGGAGCTCAACCCCAGGGCCCTGCACCTGCCAAGCAAGTGCTAACCAAGTGCTCTGCCACTCAGCCCCGCTTCCGGTTTCCTCCTCATGTTAGATCTTCCCACCCCCCCAGGACCACCTGCCCTGATTCCTCACACAACAGCCACACAAAATTACAAGGCCTAACGCAAAACCACAGGTTCTCACTCAAAAGAACAGAGGAGAAATGGGCGTTTACTGAACTGTAAACAATGCCATTGAAAAGTATTTTACTATCGAAAGTTGATAAGCATAATAACATTAAATAGCTACAGATTCTTTTTTAAAAAATATTTATTTATTATGTATATAATATTCTGTCTCTGTGTATGCCTGCACGCCAGAAGAGGGCACCAGACCTCATTCCAGATGGTTGTGAGCCACCATGTGGTTGCTGGGAATTGAACTCAGGACCTTTGAAAGAGCAGGCAATACTCTTAACGGCTGAGCCATCTCTCCAGCCCCTAGCTACAGATTCTTAATGGAAAAGAAATATTCTGAGGTCATAATTCTGTGTAATAAGCAATACTTTACATCGTTGTGTTGGCCTGGGAAATCACAAGCCGTTTCAGGCTTGTTTTCTTGCCTATTCATTCAAATGGTGACGTTCATGCATTTAGCAAATTCGTTTTCAAATGACGTCATTGAAAGCAATGCCAGTTGCTGTTGGCCAAGAGAAAACAAAATACTTTCCAAAAAATTAACTTTGATAATAAAATCCAATACCGGTGTTCCTGGAACAGGTGTCATGACTCCATAGGCTAATGGTGTCAGGTTAGAGTTCTGAAAAAATGACTTGAAATATGAATTTTAGTAAACCTTGCGGTGATAACATATGTGGGACTACTTTTCTGAAAGATTTAGCTCTTCTTACAGTTCAGCTTCAAATATTTCAGTATTAATTGTTATGTTTTCTGATAGATCCTGAGATGTGTGTTACTCGGGGTCGTCATGGTTTGTATATAACTTAAGATTTTTTTTTGTATGTGTCCCCAGTGGCTGAATATCTTCAGACACCAGGGAAATTAATTCAAAGGATATTTAGTCAGTAACTGCCAGTTCATCGGAAACTCTGTATGAAGTTGGTGTTTCATTGTGTCAGACAGAATGATCTTCATATTTAAATTCTATTTCCAAGCCTGTCGAAGTGTGGCTTGTGATCCGCCACCGGTTCTCAAAACCAGAGGTTCTAAACAGTTGAAAATAACCGAAACAGTCTCACTATGTAGCTCAGACTATTCGGAAACTCACAATCCTCCTGCCTCTGCTCAGTGAGTCCCGGGGTTACCCACCACACCCCTAGTATCCTTTACTGGCACGTGCCTGTGAACGTTCTTATTTTATAATAACTTACTGAGGAACTTTCTCCCTGGGCATCAGCAGCCACTGTCCCGGCGTTCATTGGAGAGTTACTATTTGTCCGGATGCCAGAGGGAAAGGCATGGATGGGCAGAGAAGCTGTGTCCATCATGCTCGCCACGCTGCCCTCAGAGGATGCTCTCCCCCCTCCCACAGCTGTTACTGCTGCTGACCCCGCATCCGCTACTCCGGTTGGTACAATCCCCTTAGACTCACTCAGGCCCCGCTTGTCAATCTTTCAGCTTACACGTGGGTCCTACCATTGTTATACTCACAATCTGAGCTTGCACGTGGATGGTAGCTTTCTGTCACTATAACAAAATGTCCCCCGGTGATTAATTCAGGGAAGAGAGAAAAGTTCGTTTTAACCCCCAGGTTTGGAGTTTCTTCCCCATCACCAGGTGACCCCATTACATTGGACCTGTGATCATAGTGGAAGCGTGTGATGGAGTAATTACGTTTTCACATACAATATCCACAGTAAAGCGTCTACTTCAGTCCAGGAAGTCTTACGTACCCCACCTCTCACTGGATGGGTATGTCTATCAAAACCTGTTCTCTAGGCAAAGGTCCGGGGTGCGGACTCTGATGTCATTCATTACAGTCTTCACGGTGCACTTTGAGTTGCTCGGCTCGTTCATCCTGCCATAGCACAGCCTCATACGGTTTGGCCAGTGTCTTCTCGTTTCCTGCTTCCTCTGCTAACCGTAGATTGGCTGTGTCTTTGCTTTTCCCTTTGCCTGTCTTGTAATTCTGTTTTTACTGAAACATGTGTTCATGTGCTGCATACTGTCGGTCTGTGTCTGTTGGTGTTGCGGCAGTAGGGATGTCTGGCTCGTGAGGCCTACAACACTCGTGGCCTGGGATTTTATGCATTAGATTTGCTGACATCTAGACTAGAGGCAGGGATCACATCTGTCTACGTCACGACGGTGTACTCCAGGCCTAGAGCAGGGCCTGGCATGAAGAGCATGCTCATTTAAACTTCGCTGAAGAAAAAAAATACAGAAAAATTAAATATGTAATTGTACCACTATTTTTTTCTTTCTTTTTTTTTGGAAAACTTTTCTTTAAGATTTTATTGATTATGTATACAGTGTCCTGCCTGCAGGCCAGAAGAGGGCACCAGATCTCACTACAGATGGTTGTGAGCCACCATGTGGTTGCTGGGAATTGAACTCAGGACCTCTGGAAGATCAGCCAGTGCTCTTAACCTCTGAGCCATCTCTCCAGCCCTTGCACTACTATCTCTGAAGTTATTCATTTTTTTAAAACAAGTCATGTAAAGCTTATGTTTGACCACACTTTAAAATGCCCATATAAAAAGGATGTTTGGGATGGGTTACCTTACTGCGAGACTGACATTTTCGGAAAGCGGCGGGTGTTTGTCCTGTGGCTTCACGCGTCCTCGGGCACGTTGCCCCCACCCCAGTCTGCAGAGGCAGTTCATGGAATACATGTCATCATCATTCAATACTTATTGAGCAGACCAGGGGCCACCAGGTGTGAGACCGGAGGTGGCAATGACACCACCACGTCTGACCCATCAGAACAAACAGAGCTGGAAAGTCAGCGGGAAACAGACCCACCGATTCATAACATAGGCAAGTACAGATCCAGAACGGCCCGAGGAAGGGTGTCAGGGGCAAAGGGGGAGACCCGGAGGCGCGCCGTGGCTGTTCCAAACCAGCACACATTCCTCCCGACTGTAGGGTCAGAAAAAGCTGCTGCCCAGACCCTGTCTGGTCTCAGATTCCAGATAAGGCTTAGAAAGGTAGTACTCTGTAAAAGGAGTATTACCAACCCTGCTTTAAGAATTTTTATTATGGAGAACTGTTAAAACTGGAAGAATGGATCAAGAGACTAGCAGAAGATTAGAAAAAAATAAAGAATTAGAATGGTGTGATCCAAAGCACACATACTCAGCACCCGAGAAAGGACAGATATGGTAAAGATTAAGCATCTTCTGTAGGCAATGGTGTTAGGATCTCTCCAGTTGGGAAAACCGTCAACTCAGGACTCGTCAACAGGAATGAGGAGGGAGCAGATTTTCAATCAGGAAGTAATACAACATACACGCCGAAAGTTAAGCAAGAAAGTCATCTCAACTGGTACATACTCAGGTCTTATGAAGAGCTGGAGCCCTACTCAGGTCACCTGAACAATCACCTTGGGCTACATTCATATTAGATGTCTTTCTTTGGGGTAACTGGGATGGCCAGGACAACAGAGGCACGGGAAGCAAAATGGTAAGGCCACCATTCCTGAAAGTTGCCGAGGAGCCAATAGATTCCATAGTGGGCCTGGTGGGAACACTTTGACACTAAGAATAAAGATTGGGTTGTAGGCTGAGGAAGGCTTGGGAACATCTGGTTACCTCCAATTCTAAACATCCCATGTGAGTTTATTTATTATATAAGATCAACAATCGACCCTCGGTTTTTAAGGCAAAAGAGCCAGAGATTATTTATGAGCAAATTTCCAACAAGTCCCAGAAAGTCGATTCACAGAATAGCTGCTGTTTTTTTTTTTTTTTTTTTTTTTTTTTATTGCTGTCTTTGGTGGGGACTTTGCTCAACTCTTAGAGGAACAATTTTGTGATTAGCCTGAAAGAAGGTTGCTTGTGGTGAGGTTAGGGTTTCCTGACTGCCCTGAGAGTAAAATGCTCTCCTTGCTGAAGAAAACAAGCAGAACAGCCCAACCCTCCATGACTCTTTCCAGAACCCTCTGTGGACAACACATGTCCTAGAATTGCAGAGGCCCGGAGCTTGCAACACGTATTCCAGGGATAAGTGTGTACAGCTCAGCTGTGGGAGCCTCTTTGTGTGTGTGTGTGTGTGTGTGTGTGTGTGTGAGAGAGAGAGAGAGAGAGAGAGAGAGAGAGAGAGAGAGAGAGAGAGAGAGAGGGTACATAGAGAGAGAGGGTACATAGAGGTTTCTAAGCTGATACTTGGAAAATCTATTGATGGAGCAGAAGTCTAAGGTACATGCTTGTGTTTGCCTTTCAAGTCCTTGCTGAGGACAAATAGGGCACCCTCTGCAGCTCTACCCAAGAGGAACTGACTATGTCTATTTTTCATTTAATCCATAAGGGAGAAGCACCTCAACACCCAATAAATCTTCTTAAATGTATTAAGTGGAAAGTAATGGCCGGGCGGTGGTGGCGCACGCCTTTAATCCCAGCACTCGGGAGGCAGAGGCAGGCGGATCTCTGTGAGTTCGAGGCCAGTCTGGTCTACAAGAGCTAGTTCCAGGACAGGCTCTAAAGAAAAAGCTGCAGAGAAACCCTGTCTCGAAAAACCAAAAAAAAAAAAAAAAAAAAAAAAAAAAAAAAAAAAAAAAAAAAAAAAAAAAAAAAGGAAAGTAATGAAGAAAACATCCGTAAATGAAAGAGAAGTAGCCTTTTCCCTAACAGTCCTCCCGTAGGACAAAGTTGCAGTTTTTATGTAATGGTCTTTTTTTTAAAAAAAAAATGACTTTTTTTTTAATCTTATGTACACTAATGTTTTACCTTCATGTATGCCTTTGTGTGGATGTTGAGTTCCCTGGAACTGGAGTTATAGATAGTTGCGAACTGCCATGTGGGTGCTAGGAACTGAACCCGGGTCCTCTGGAAGAGCAGCCAGTGCTCCTAACCACTGAGTCATCTCTACAGCCCCTTAACAGCCTTTTGACAGCCCCCGCCAGCTCACTGTCCAGACCCATAAAACTGGAATGCTGACTCTGGCACCTGGCACCTGTGGGATCTGGCAAGCTTTCTAGATTCTATAGGCTTCCATCGTCCCATCTGAGAAATAAAGATAATAATAGTACCTATTTAAAGATTAAATGGGAACATCTATGGAGTGGCTAGCTCAACGCCTGGCACGCACCGGGGCAGCTGTAACTGTTAGGATTATTTATCACTAAAATAAGGGAGCTGGGGGTTCAAGAGATGGCTCAGCAGCTAGGAGAACTTGCTGTTCTTACAGAGAACCTCAAATGGATTCCTAATACCCCTCCCTACCCACCCCCGCGAACACTTCCCTCCTCCCGTGGTAGCTCATGACCATCTGTAACTCCAGTGCCCTCTTCTGACCTCCTTGGGCACACTATGCATGTGGTATGCATATACATACATACATACATACATACATACACATATATGCATGCAACACACACATACAATTCAGATGATCTAAAATCAGGGAGTTTGGGAAAGTTCGCTGGTTAGGAGATGTTAGTGTTGTTAGCTGTTATTCCTAACAGCTGAGCCACACCCCAGCCTCTCCTTTGCACTGTGAAGAAGTTTCTGGAGAAAGATGGTGGTGACGTTCGCTCAGCAACATGGATGTACATAACTCTATGTAAAAGTGGTTTAACATGCTAAGCTGTATGTTCTGTATATTTTATAAGATGAGTCAATGAATTAAAATTGAAGCTATTTTTTTAAAAAAATAAACAGGAAACAGACAAAAACGCTTTGGGAGTTTTATTCACCATGAAGTTTAGCCTTGCTAAAACTTTGGTTAATCACTTTGGTAGATCACCATTTGGGCTGTAAATGTCCGTTAAGGTACATGTGGTAGCAGTTGGGTTATCCGCCTGTGGTACCAGCGGGAGCGTGCAGAGGTTTTGGAAGAGGGACCTCAGAAGGGAGGAGGTAGGCCACCGGGCTGGGGGTGTGCCCTTGAAGGGATGGGGAGGATTTGCAGAAAGAGGGCAGAGTGGGAGAGGGGAGGTAGGACTCAGGGATGGAGGAGGCCTGTTTACCTCTGATTTCAGTCACAACAGTTGCTGGCGCCTTTAGATGAAAATGGTCCCAGCCTTCTCTGCTTTCTCCTGCTAACATCATAACGTAAGGCGTGCCAGGAAAGGTGACTCAGAGCTTGAGTTCCAAGCGTGGGGCTGAATTATTTGTGGATTTTTTTCCCTTATAATGACTTTTTCTTTCTTGTCCCCCACCTTCTCTGGGTCCACTCTTTATCACAAAAAGGAAGTGCTTCCTCGGTGGTGGCCAAAGAACTTTCCAGAAAAAGATAGGAACATCTTTTCTCATGACACCTCCAATTTGCTGGCCCATGAGCATGTTCCCTAAGGAAACCCAGGCCCTGTGATGAATCCGCTCCCAAAACTGCCCTTTTGCGCAAAGGGTTTCTAAGGTGAGTATGTTTCTCTTTGCTGTAGGTCTCCTCAAGGACAGGACAGGGGGCCCTGGTTGTGGCCATTCAAGAGTCCAGTACCACTTCTCTCAAGTATCCTCAGGGAGATCCAAATTGGGAAAGAAGACAGCTTAGCTTGGGCTGTGGATAAACCATCTTTTCAGGAGACCGTTGAAGAAGTGAGCTTTACCCACTAGTCAGTGAAACAGAGGAAATGCGGACATCACAATAAATGATGATGGCCCCGGTGAGGGATGAAGAGCGGTTGCCTACCATACACAAGAGCATCAGGTTCTACCTCAGCACCACACAAACTGTGTGGCGGTGCATGTCTGTAATTCCAGCACTTGGGAGGCAGAGGTAAGAGGATCAGAAGTTCAAGGTCATCTTTCACCAGGTAGTGAGCTGAAGGCAAGCCTGGGATACCTGAGGCTGTCTCAAAACATTAAATGAAGAAATAATGGCAGAAGCCATTAGTTCCCAATTCCCATTATAGCCCATTGATTGACTATAAAGTGGGAAGTCATGAGTCCACATACCCAAATGAGTAAGTAGAAAATTCAGACACACAAAAAAGATATTTATATACTTTAAATTACCTCTCCCAATATCCTTACTAATTACAAAGAGCAGTCACAGTTCTGGCAGATGCATCCTTCTGCAAAAGATTAAAAGAGGATAGCCAGATGAGTTCTCAGTCCATCTGCCAGGCTGCAGCAAGAGGACCCCAGCAGCACCCTTGTGCCATGCCTGGCTGAAGATGACTGTTATAGGAAACACAGAAAGTTCCAATTTTGGAGGATCTTTTTGTAACATAAGTCATCTTCAAAAGAGTCAGGGTCATGAAAGGCAAAGACCTAGACACTTTCAAACTGAAGCATAGAAAAAGACAGGAAATCAACCACATATAACTTTATTCTAGGTCCCTTAACCATGAAGGGCATTATGGGGACAACTGGTATACCTTCAGATGGGGTCCAAAGTGTGGGCAGTGGAGACAACAATGTTGACTTCCTGGTGACGGCTGAATGGTGACTGTGCAGAATGGCAATGCTTGTTTGTAGGACTCATACACTGAAATGTCCAGGGTGACTGGACATTACAGCAGCAACTGGCATATCTGATCATTAAGGGAAAATTCTGTGTACTGAGCTCTTGGTTTTAAATAAGTGTTACCATGTCTCAAAGTGAAAAGAGAGGGAGAGAAAGGAAGGAAGTGAGGAAGGAAGAGAGAGGGAGAGAAAAGAACAGAGGAAGGAAGGAGAAAGGTAGAAAGGAAAGAAGGAAGGAAGGAAGGAAGGAAGGAAGGAAGGAAGGAAGGAAGGAAGGAAGGAAGGAAGGAAGGAAGGAAGGACCATCACAGTGAGGTTCATTCAGTTGGTCCTAGCTTCAAGCCTTGGCTTCTCCTTGAACTTGTAGAGCCCATTTAGAGATTCCTGTAGGAATGCGTACCAGTTGCTTTAATAGCATTGTAAGGGGAGAGGTTTACCAGATGCACGATGTGGAAATGCAGTCCATCATGACAGAAAGGGCATAGAAGCTGAAGTGACTACCTGTGGCAGCAAGAGTTGGTGGCAACCTCTTTACCTGTTGATCAGCCAGGAAGCAGAGGTTGGGTCAGAAGCAGTGTTTTCAAGGCTACCCACAGTGACCTATTTCTGCTAAGTAGACCAAAGCTTCCACAGCTTCCTAATAGTTCAAACCTTGGTAAGACCTGTGTGGAAATGGGTGGGGACAGAGGGAGGAAGGAAGAAGGAAGAGGAGGCAGTATGAGCAACAGGTAAATGTCTGTACTTAATCTGGTGACAGCACAGTACTTGATTGGAAACATCTTTAAGCGGCTGCATGTATTCCTGTGTATAGAAACTTTTAAAACTGGGGATCATACCATACATACAGTTTATGACCTTACCTATTAATATCTTCTGAAAATTACATTGTTTTGGAGATAGGTCTCGCGGTATAGTCTTAGCTGACCTAGAGCTTGCAACGTAGACTAAACTGGCCTTGAACTCTGAGAAAGCCACCTGCCCCTTCCACCCACGTGTTGGGCCTAAAGGATGTGGTACCACGCCCCGTGACACGTTATTCTAAAGGCTAGTTAATAAATAGCCTGCGGTTGTGAATCATAGTCAGCTATTTAACTAACCCCCGCTGTAGTTCGGCTTGACACTCCTGTTCCACCCTCCGTCCTCCAGATGTTGGCATCTGTTATTCCTCAGTACAAGAGCAAAAAGGAAAACGCCTACAAGATAATTTCTAGGAGACCTTATAGTGCTTCTGTTTTCCCATGGATAGAACTGGGCTGTGGAGGGCAAGTTTTGGGAAAGGAGCTGAATTTGTTTTTTTTTTTCCTTTTCTTTCTTTCTTTCTTTCTTTCTTTATTTATTTATTTATTTTTGATGGTAGAAGACTCTCCTGGAGACTGAATTTAGGGGCCTCATGCACTCAAAGAAAGCACTCTACACCAACTACAGCCCTAGCCCTGAAATGATCTGAGTTCAAATCCCAGTTCTCTTCTTCCCAGAAATCTTAGGACGTGCTACCTAATACCTCCATGCCTCCGTTTCCTCATCTGGAACATAGGGGTGAAATAAAACCTACACAGTCACCGAAAGACTGACAAGTTGTGAAGCCTTCGTACTGGGTATGTGTTCATACAGGGTATGTGTTCATACAGGGTATGTGTTTATACAGGGTATGTGTTCATACAGGGTATGTGTTCATACATGGTATGTGATCACTGGTTTTAGCCATTGTTAGTATTATGAATAAACACGAGGCAGCTTTTGAGATCCAGAGAAAAAGACAGCAAGTAGGTGAGACCCTTCCCTGAGAGGGGAAAGTCCCCTCCCCTGGTGACAGGAGTAATTATGATGGAAAAAAAAAAACATTTTGCAAGGCCTAGAGCTGACATATACTCCTCATGACATTTTAATCTCTGAGTAATAGATTCCTACAGAGCCATGGCATTTCCATTTATTGCTTTTTCCTGTTCTCTCTCAGACCTGGAGTCTACTCCTGTTGACTCTATTCTCCCTCCCGCCACCAGGCGCTGTTTCTGGATGAGACTCACTGCTATGCCAGGTCTTACTCTGGCAAGGGGGCCTGAAGACTCAGCAAGGGGTGTGGAGAGCCCTTAATCCCCCTTCTGTCCTTACATTTTCTCCCAGTGGTATGACCAAATGACGTTGGGTATAACTTTAAGATCCTTATATTGATGTCAACACTTGATAATGTTGTCCAAGGCACTATACTGTAATTGTGACCACAACCTTAGTGTTCCAGAACATGGTCCCCCTGACACATTCAGAGACCGCAGTCTGTATGTTTCAATGGCGAGAAGCAAACCTCTCAGTGGGGGAACATGAGTAGAAGACGAGGGGATTGGACGTAACCCAGTCTTCACAGTCTTAGGGTTCCTATTGCTTCGATGAAACACTACTACCTAAAGCAAGTTGAGGAGGAAAGAGTTTATTTGGCTTACACATCACATTACTGCTCAGCATCCAAGGAACAGGGCAGGAACTCAAACAGGGCAGTAACCTGGCGTGCAAAGGCCATGGAGGGTGCTGCTTACTGGCTTGCTTCCCCTGGCTTGCTCAGCCTGATTTCTTTTAGAACCCAGGACCACCAGCCCTGAGATGGCACCACCCACAATGACCTGGACCCTCCCCCATCAATCATTCATTAAGAAACTGCCCTACAGGCTCGCCTACAGCCCAATCTTACGGAGGCATTTTCTTAATCGAGGTTCCCTTCTCTCAAATGACCGTAGCTTGTGTCAAGTTGACATTAAAGCACCCACCACAAGCGCCTATGACACACTTGCTGGGAATCTCACACTGTGACTCAGGCCGTGCTGAGTGAGAGGGTGTGGGCAGTTTTCCTTTAAAACTGTGGGTAATCATCCCCCGATTCCCAATTCCCGTAGATCTCCATTATGAAGTTCTAACTGGTCTCATTCTCCTCTCATATCGTCAAGCCCTGGCTCTTTGTATTCATCTGCCCTGAACCCCTTCTGTCCATCTTCCAGACCCAGAAAAGCGATGATCCCCTCACGCAAGGGTGCAGTATGAAGGTGGGAAAAAGAAACCCTTGCTGGCATTTTTTTTTTTACCTCCAGCTGTGACCATGACTTGGTTACCCAAGGAGCTGTGGAATCTTTTCTTCTTCCACAAGGCCCGCCGTCCCCAACAGTCTGCAGGCCTGGTTTAATCACCATAAGCTTCACATGATGGAGAAAAATAAACTTACATCCAAGTTTCTGCTTCGGTCCTGGAGAGAACAGCTGTCTGCACACCTTTAGTGTCAAGGTCGCTGCTTACCTTATCAGTAAAAATACCATAAAACAGGAGGGAAAACCTTGACTCGTATTCCAAACCGTCTCCATAACCTGGAGGGGTGGCTCTCTTTATACTCTGGGAGTAAAGATGAAAGTAAGTATTTCTTTTCCAGGAAATAGGGTGGTGTTTGGGCAAGGAGTGAGTAAGAGGATCGCACTCCAACTTCTGTAAGCATGGCAGGGACATGTCAAGAAAACAGACATGGGGAGGGGGTGTTGTGGAATATTGTTTTAACTGGGCAAAGATGTGTTATGTTTATGCTGCAGAATATTACTTTAACTGTGTAATGGTGCGTGACTCTTGTTTATCCTGCCTTTGTTTAACCACGCAAGGATGTGTGTTTAATTACATAAAGATGTGTTGCATCTGTTGCACCTTGCCTGCCTAAGGCACCTGATTGGCCCAATAAAACGCTGACCGGCCAATATCTAGGCTCGTGATAGGTGGGGGGCTGCCAGGCAGAAAGAATAAATAAGAGAAATCTGGCTAGAAAAAAAGGAGGAATGAGAGGAGGAGGAGATACGGAGGAACATGCTTGGGGCTAGCCAGGCAGCCACTAGTCAGCCAGACAAAGAGGCAATGAAAGAAAGATACACAGAAGTAAGCAAGGTAGTAAGACCTGAGGCCAAAGGTAGATAAAAAGAAACAAGTTAATTTAAACTAAAAAGAACTAGCCAGAAACATGCCTAAACTAGGCCCAGCATTCAAAACTAATAGTAAATCTCTGTGTCATGATTTGGGAACTGGTTGGTGGCCCAAACAAGAAGCAGTGGCCTTTGTGTGGTGACCTGCCAACTCCAACTCCTTCCTGGATTCAGCGTCAGAGAAGCCATGTCCTGTGGTAGTTTGGTTGTTTCTAGAACGCCACAGAATTTTCCAAGGTGGTTTCTGATATTCGGCAAAGCTTGGAAATTTTGAATCCCCCTCCATCACAGAAAGACAAGCTTTTCTTCCCCCCGTGTTTGGGATCAAACTAAGAACCTTGCGCATGTTAGGCAAGTACTCTGTCGGTGAGTTACACTGATGCCTGCCCCTATTGTCTTTTCTTCCTACTATTAAAACATACCAAGAAAAATGGTTTTCCCACGATTAAAAAAATTACCACTCCAAACATACATACACATGGAAAAAATTAAGAAATTAAGACGAATTTGTAATTTTACCGAAAGACACCAGCCTTGCTTCATCCTGAGCTGGTCCCCCTTTTTTCCCAGAAACCATTTCTCTGAATTATAAAGTTTTAAATTTCCTGATGGTTAGCTCCACAGTGATTAAAAAAAAATGCTATACAGACTTTTGTGGCTTATATTTATCCTTTATATACTGACTTCCTGTTCAAGTGAGTTTCACCCTTTCTCTCTTCCAAGCTCCCCCTCCCTTGACAGTATATATCATTAGCTTCCGTGCATGGCTTTTAAAAAACCTTACCATGGAGTTTCTATTGATCTTTTCATGTATTATATTTTGAAAGCAGTTTCTGCTAACTTAAAGAAAAATCAATACGGAGTGGAGGAACCGAGTGAGAGGCGTGGTACCTACTACATGCCTATAATTCGATCTCTTGTGAAGCTGAGGCTGGAGAATCAAGGCTTGAGGCCAGACTAGGCTACAAAACAAGCTCTGGACGAGCCTGGGCTACATAGTGAGACTCTCAAAAATAAAAAGCACCCATTTATAGCCTGTAATTTAGAGGTCACAATAAAACAGCATTTGCTCTTGTTCCTTGGGAGGCAGAAAAGATTGTCCTTGCCTATCTTCTTATGGGGAAGTGGAGCAATGGTGAGATAGTCTTCACGTGACAAGCTTGCTTAAGTCCAGGTAAAATGATTGTTCTTCTCTGAGTAAGAGGACCGACAGCAGACAAAGCTCTCCTCCTTCATCCATGTCCTAAGTGGTGTGTGTTGCTGCAGAGAGTGAGGGCGTGTTACAGGGAGGCTGGAACACGCCAGAGCTTAGGCCGGTTTCTCTACATTGGTCTTACTGGGAGTTGCTTGGCTTTGTGTCTTAGGCCCTAAATAGATCATCCCTTGGTGGGGCCGATGGTCACCCAACAAGCCAATTTAAAGTCAGCGGCTGGCCACATGTGAGTCCACGGTCCACCTGGCTGAGTTTCCTGTTTGTCTTTTTAAAAATTGTTACTCTTGCCGGGCGGTGGTGGCGCACGCCTTTAATCCCAGTACGCGGGAGGCAGAGGCAGGCAGATCTCTGTGAGTTCGAGACCAGCCTGGTCTATAAGAGCTAGCTCCAGGACAGGCTCTAAAGCTGCAGAGAAACCCTGTCTCGAAAAAAAACAAACAAAAAAAAATTGTTACTCTTTGAGATTATAATACATTTGAACTCTCAATTCACAAATGACTTGAAAGACGACGCCCTCCCTAATTCGCACTGGGTTGTCCCCTTTGACACGACCGTTCATCTCTGTCTTCTTTCCAAGAACCGGCGCCATCTTGCGTTCCCCTAAGTCTTGGGAACTGGTGGAGAGCAGGTGGCAAGGCTAATCCAAAGGGGCAAATCCCAGGTTCCCGGACTCAGCTGCAAAACCGAGTTTTCAGAGATGTCCTTGTTGAAACATTCTGTAACCCCTTCTGCAGCCGCAATACAGTTAACATTCCCAGGGTGCCGCTCTAAGCGTCCGTGGCTGTACTGAATTTCTGCATTCTCTTTCCCTTTCAGCTTCACGACACCCTGACACGGATACTCTTATTGCCAGTTGGAAGTGATAAACTTGTAAGTGGTAAATTGTTCAAGCCGAGTCAGCTAGCTGCCGGGAGAGCCAAGGTTGGTGAGCGAGCAAAGCAGTCAAAATCCGAGCCGCTCTGCTCCTCTGTCTCCCTTGCAGAGTTAGTTTTGGTTTTTGTCACTTGGTCATTAACCTGTGAAACAGAACATGGGCAAAAGCCCTATTTAGTTGAGTCAAAGGTTTACGTTTTGACCGAAACATAGTCGAATCGGTTTTGTGTGCAGGCACTCAGAGAAGGAAGTTTTGAACTTCCTCTGATTGGTCTGATAGGCGTGCAAATAGTGACACTGGTGGCTCTGAAATAACCTGGATTATTAATTTATTATTGTTTATTTGATTATTTGATTGTTATTTGATTATTATTGTTAATTTGGATTAACAATTAGTGAAAGAAAAAACGGATGCATTTCCTGCTTAAAATGTCTTTTTGTGTTTATTTATTGGTAGAGGCATGCCAGGGTCAGAGGACAGCTTGCAGGAGATGGTTCTCTCAATCATGTGGGGCCCGGAGAGCAAACCCAGATCAACTGACTTGAACGGTAAGTGCCTTTACCCACTGAGCCATCTCACCAGTTCAAAGGTTGACCGAATATTGTGAATTTACCCTGTTACCATTATGCTGCGTTATCTTACGATATTCATAGATTTCTTATTATTTTTGCTACCATATACATATGTTTGATAGAATGTCACATATAAATGTACACGTTTTATACAATATATACTTTGGAAATATATATCTGAAAGATATTTCGGTTTCCAAAAGCACATAACATTTGCCCAAGGATATCTTTCAGACACGCCCGTGAGCCATCTTCTTTCCCACTCCGCTGCGAGAATCGCAGAGTTCGGCCAAGACCTTGCTGTCTGCTTTCACTAAGTCTCTGCCAGCCAACTACTGGCCGCAAAAAGGGTATATCTTAAAGGAGATGGGAGTTAGGAAAGATTCAAGTTTACTCAAAACCCACAAGCTTGGGAATAAAGAGGGGTTACTGACTTAACTCTCCAATGGGGGGCTCAGGAGCACAAAGGGCTTTGCAGGGCAGAAGAAGACACAGGGTAGATCTATGTTCTCTTCTCTGAAACTCTGCGGTGAGTTATCCTCCGGGGCCAGTTCCTGAAATTCTCCCTTTGAATCGTTGTGCTTTGTGTTAGTTGAGACACAGAGCCAAACAATGAATTTCTGTGAATCTGAAAAAAAAAAAAAAAACCCAACTTAACTGTAAGCGTCTTTACCCATCTCTGTGGGACTTTTCTTCAGAATTGAGAATGCCCAGTAAAAAGGAAGGGGATGTGGAAGGAAGGGGAGGTGAGGAGGGCGAGAGGAGGGGGAAGTCAAGGACAGCTCCAAAGGGGTGGCCCCTAAAACTTGGCTCTGGATGCAGCCCCAAGGAGGGGAGCTGCTTTGATTTCCAAGAGGTTTGTATGTGTGTATGTGTGTATGTGTGTGTGATGTGTATGTGAGTACCGGTGTGTATGTGATGTGTGTCTATGTGAGTGTGTATATGTGAGCATATATGTGTGTATATGTGAGAGTGTGTGTATCTGTGTGTATTTGAGTGTCTGTGTGTATGTATGTGAGTGTCTGTATGTGGTGTATATTATGTGAGTCTGTGTGTGATGTGTATGCATGTGTGTATGTGAGGTTGTGCATACGTGTATGTGTATGTGTGTGTGTGTGTGTGTGTGTGTGAGAGAGAGAGAGAGAGAAAGAGAGAGAGAGAGAGAGAGAGAAAGCGTGTGTGCGAGTTTCTTCTTCCTTATTTCTGCTGCCCAAGCTTTCACCCATCTGGATGCAAACACAGAAGCTTCCTGATCCCCCAGACTTGACCTTTTGAGCCCGGACCAAAGAAGAATCAAGTTGTCTTGCAGCTGCTCTCACACTTGCTGTGGGATGGAGGCAAAGGGGAAGGAGAAGAATTTCCCTGGAGGGCGATGCTTTCCTGGAGAGAAACACACTTCCTAAAAGCAACGCAAGCATGATTTATGCAACGCCGGGCAGTCGGGCTCCTTTTATTTCTCTCCAGCTCTGAAACACAGGCTGGAGGCTCCTGCTTATCTTCTATCCCAGAAGGAGGCTCTGATCCTTGGAGGAGGGCTTGGTATTATGCCAGGATCTGAATTAGAAACCACAGCCTTGAGATGATGCCAAGTGGGCCAATTAAGAAGGTGTTGACGACGCTTCCCAGGAACGAGTTTCTAGATATTTTAACTTTGATGGAAAAGTTTAAGCTTCTAAAAATCCCCCAAGAACCTCATATTTTCCAGGGAATAGTGCCTGGGCTCTTAAGAGCTTCCAAGAAAACAGGATTCTCGGAAGGTCTTCCGACCTTCAGGCTCACTGGTCCAATCAAGAGATGTATGGAAAAACAAAAGCAAAACAAACTGTGCCTTCTCACACACCCTGAGAGATTTGAGATAAGTCTTTAAGAAGTTTGCTGCAAATTAGGATAGTGCACCAGCTTTGGAAAATAAGCTCCCTCCTGTTCTCCCCATTTTTTGGCTGCTGGGCACGGCAGGGTTGGCCAGCAACAATGTCAGAATAAGGGGTTCAGATTAACACTTTCCCCACCTGGATTTCCCTCAGAATCCTGGCACACCTAATAATCTCCAAAACTGGCACAAACTGGCTATTACAATCTAAAGTGTAAGGGCCCATCAACCCTGTGTTCTTACTGCAAGCCCTGCAAGGTAGTCTGTCTGTAGATGAGAAAGCCAAGGACTCGGGAGGAACCAAGAAATTCAGGGGAAGTTCAGTTGCAAGTGCGACTCAGACGGGTTCAAGCTCACTATTCCAATCTAACTTGGGAATTCCTAAGAACAGGTGAGAGCAAGGTCATAGCCAGGGTGGTTTGGAGAGTCCGGCTGCTCCCTGGGTTAACCCTTCAGCTCCTGGACCCTGGTGGTGTCACTGGAGTCCTGCAAGAGAGGCCTGACTCTAGCGGGAAGGGATTCCAACAAAATAATAATAATAATAAATCCAGATAACGGAAGAAGAAATGGTGAAAAACAGCAAAGAAATTTAATCAGTATAGCTATGCTAGCAAGACAAAGGAGAGCAGTGCCCTTAGCTCTGTCCCAAGGAACACTGACATGAGCTCCCAGGTTATAGGGGAAAGGGAGAGAGGGTGGGGCAAAAAAAAATTACACATAATCAGTCTCTGTCAAACAGTGGTTCCATTGGTCCTTATCTCTCAGTACTGGTTAGGAAGGGCTTTGTTGCAACAAGAAAGTCATTGCTTCCTGGACTCTTGTCACAAGATGTACTGAACTCTGAGGTAAGTGCAAAAGAGAACACCTCAAAGCAAAGGTGGCATATGCAGAATGGAGCCAGCAATGCCAAGGTTTTCTGCTTTTGGTTGTTCACTGGGCATTTTGGGGCCAGGTGGGGAAGAGTTGATGCTTTGAGCAAAGGTAGCCTCTAAGCCAGTGGTTCTCAACTTGTGGGTCACGACCCCTTCACAGAGTTGCCTAAGGCCATCAGAAAACACAGATATTCACATCGCAGTTCATAACAGTAGCAATGTTACAGTCATGAAGTCGCCATGAGGATAATTTTATGGCTGGGGGTCACCACAGCATGAGGAACTGTACTAAAGGATCAAAGCATTAGGAAGGTTGAGAAGCACTGCTCTAAGTTCCTGTTCCCCCGGAGCAGCAGGAAGAAAGCAGGTGAGAAAGTCCCTTTTTATTAAACTATTATTTTAATCATCATAGAGCCAACACAGCCAGCCCAAGATGACCGAAGACTGGAAACGAGTCCCAGACATAGGTGGATTAAAGCAAGGATCAGCTCTGCTTTTGGGGCCGAGTGGAAGCATGATAGGATGGGCCATTAGGAGTGTCTGGGGTGGGGGAAGAATGCACAAATGTGGGAGGCATCAATCCACAGGCCTACAACTCATTTACTGTAGCTGATTGAGGGGTGAGGTTTGGAGCTGGGAAGTGGGAAAGAGCCATGACAGAAGGAAAGAGAAGGGCACATGGAGAATGGGGCACCAGAAAGCCAATAAACTGGGAAGTTGGATAAAATCAGCTTAGGCTTTGGACATATGAATATGTATGGGTTTTAAAAGTCCTAAAATATAAATTATCCAACTTTCAAATAAAAATGTTAAGCAAGTATTGCATGTAGCAGACGCTTTCCTTACACTGAGCTAAAACCCATGTGCTGGCTTGCCTGCCCTCTGAGACAGTCACATCACCATTCCCTTGTGACTCCATGTTGGCCTTGAATTACAACTGCATTTTATCTTCTAACAATTTTGCAAGAACTGGATCTTTAGAAAAAATTACGCTGCTTAGGCAAGAGCTTGCCTTCTGCCTACATCTTCCCAGGAGTCTTCCCTGGGGCTGGATGTTGTTTCTCATTTTTGGAGATAGGTTGTAGATTTGCTGAGAATGCAACCATCCCTCAGAATCACAGCGCACACCCCGCCACCGCCCATGGTACCTCCCGACACCTGGATTCCCAATCGCCTCTGCTGAGCTGATGGACTGAGCTCACTTATAGACCCATGGCCACCTGCAGTCAATCGAGAGCCATAAACCGTTGCTATTCCCTCAGAGGTCAGCACTCCAGCTCAGCAAATTCCTTTAGCCCTTCATTCCTGTCCCACATAATCCCAAAGCCCCACGTATCTGGATCTCTTGTTAATGCAGATTTTATTATGATTGATATACGAGCCTCATGAAGCCACGGCAATAAGGGCAAGTGACCAGAAGTCATACTTACCAGTGCCAAACGTCCAGCTCTCAACACAAATATTTGGAGAGTTTTGTTCTTCTCTAATTGGATTGCTTTTGGAGGAGAGATTCCATAGTGTTTCATAGTTTATGACCCAGGTGGGACCCATTTTCAGGGGTCTGATCAGGTGCTTGTGTGCATGCGTGCGTGCATGCGTGCGTGCGTGCGTGTGTGTGTGTGTGTGTGTGTGTGTGTGTGTGTGTGTTTGTATCTCTGCGTGCACAAAAGTTCTTACTTTTAACAGGAGCGACCTAGGTTTGTTTTGAAGAGGAAATTAGGCGCAATGGAAGAAGCCGTTGGCTGGGTGTTGTGAAGTTTGAATTCTAGCCCTAGCTATGTGCTCCCTAAACAACCCGGTTCCTCCATCTTCCATTTTGTCCCATGCTAGAGCTGTCGCTGTCTCAGCCTGGAGGGCTGGCTTAGTGATCTCCCAGAGGTGGTGGTTCTCATTCCCTGTGCTTGGAGCACATTTTCAGTTAATAGTGAAGCACAGTTGAATGTTCAAGGACTGTATCAACACTGGAGATGTCAGCCAGCCTTAAGTACATTCCTTACTACAATAGATCTGTACCTCCCAATTCCCATAAAGTCACCCACAGCTTTTGGATCCATATCCGGTCAGTGAGTTCTTTCTGTAAGTTGCCCCCCACGCACTGTATTCCCTAAATAACCCAGAACAGCAGGTCTCTGCTGTATCTTTTCATCATCTCCATCCCTATCATACCCATGCCTCCCAGCGCATACTTGTCTCAAGCCTTTGTCTATACCGCTTAGCGTTCCATCTGATAGATGAGCGTGCGCAACACGAGCGCTCAACTATTACCCAAACTGATTTGTAAGTAAGTTGGGCTAAATATTAAGAATAACTATGTCCGAGGGTCACACTTTCTCAAAAGTCCTATAGCTTTTCTCAATGGAAACAAAACACATTGAAGAAAGAGCTGACTGGGCTGGTTCTGTAGGCTGAGTATGTTCTGGAAGGGCTCAGATACCAGAGGACTGGTGCTCACCGTTTCTGTGTTGAGGGTACTGAGTCGGCGCCTCGGGAAGAAGTTAAGGTAGGTCTCAAGAGACTTCTGTTACTGCCCTCAAGGGTGAGATGCCCTAACAGGGTGAGCCTGATGTTTCTCTTGGTCCCTGAGTTTTGTTTCATCCTCCCCCCAACATGATGCCACCCACCATGGTGTGAAGTAGCCAAGGGAACTCCCAACAGAGGCTGAACCAAGAAGGCCACCTGATCTCGGCCTCTCGGCCCCTAACTCCCTGAGACAAATAAAACCCCCTTCTTTAAAAAAATACGGAGCTTCAGATTTTCTATGGTAACAACTAAAAATAGATTAATATATGCAGAGTGTTTAATTAAGTCTATATTAGTTGGAGAAGGGATTCCTTGTTGAAGAGAAAGTGAGCTGAGAAGCCTCTGCAAGGCCCCCACGTCTGCAGAGCTTTGGGAACATTGTCCGAAGAGCGAATGGAATGGCTCACACAAACTATGAGCAGCAACGGGGCAGAATGCTTTTTTTAAGTACTCAAAGACAGGTCGAGGAGGGCACTAAAGCCTTGGCTCCGCTGGCTTCCTGTAAATCCTCTTCGCTTCCTCTAATGCCTTTTCCAAGCATCGGTTGGTTTGCTGTTCTAGGCAGAGAAAATGGCAACCGGCTCAGTGGCCGCTCAATAGCGACTCAGAACTGTTGTCAAAGAACAGCGAAGATCAAGGCTTTTCAGAGGCCGGCGGCGGCAAGTGGATCAAAAGAAGTCTTTATCGTGTGTCTGATGGGGTGTGACTTTAAACACCAGAAAATTGGCCTTTGGAGTCCACGTATTTATCATTAAACTGTGTCTTATTTCTAGGGAAACAAGGTTCTTACCTCCCACTCCACATTTTTTTTAAACCAGGAAATGAGTAGGTAGCAGGCCTGTAATCTTCCCTTTCTTCTCTAATGAGACTCAGGCATTAGAGTAGGTGTGTTTACGGTGTACCAGATGTGCCCTGAACACTTCAGATGCAGAAGCGGCTGAGGCCCTCGCCCTCCTTGAGACTGCGGGGAAGCCGGGCAGTTATGGGAGGTACCCCCAACCTGTTCTGGCTGATGCGAAGCGAGGAGCACAAACCCGGGCTCCAACCTGCAGGAAGCCCGTGTGATTGAGGTGGGGCAGTGCAAGAGCGTGTACGGTCCCTAGAGGAAAAGAGGGTTGCTGCGATCAGATTAGAGTCCAGAATATCGAGGGATACGGCCAAGGCGCTAGGACCCCGAGCGAGTCAGCGGTCACCTTACCCGGAGCCCTGGAAGCCATGCTAGAACTTATTAAGAAGAATAAAAAAAAAAATCCCTGGAAGATTTCGGGTAGGAGATTAAGATGAGTAACTCTACACATGTGTGAGAGGAGCCAGGAAAGGCCTCTTGCTAAAGATCAGGGACTGATTGTCTCAGCAGGTTTTGAGAGAGTTGCCCAGAGCGGGCTGCTTCGTGAGCTGTGCCCACGTGGGTGTATTGTTGGAACTACATACTGCAGAGTGTCAACAGGATGGCTGTACCCCGAGACAGGCCTTTGGAGGAGATTCCATCTTCTCCTTTCCCCTTTCCCCCATCCCGATCTGCGGAGGCCACCAACTCGCAACCCGATGCTGACTTCTTCCCGTCGTACATTTTTTTTTCATCCCGGGTTGAGCTGCTACCGGAAGTCTGCTTTTCTTTTCCATGGTGTGGCAGGTTGAACTTTTGAGCGTATGTTAAGTGTACCGTCCCCCGTCGAGCGACATTCCCAGTGAGGCAACCAGACATCTTCAAAGATGACTGGGATTTTTTCTTCCTCTTCATCTAGATGTCATTCTCCCTCCTGTTCATTCCCATTGGGGTTGGATAAAAACAAGAGCTGACAGCAACTGCACTGTACAGGCCCCGTTATCTCGTGGGACAGCAGTGAAGACTTTGATGTGTGTGGACTCACAGGGTTGAACCGGTGCTGCTGCCCTCCAGAATCCCATTTTGTACAGATTTAAGCAAAGTTTCTGGAAGGATCAGGCTTGGTACATGGAGTTGGAGCCAATCTGCATCCCACATTTAAAAAAAAGAAAAACAAAAAAACAAGACTATTAAGAATGACTCATGAGCACCCACTGAAGGCAAATGCTAGTGGCTTACTGGAAGACTTTATGCATGAATGAATGACCGCAGCCCACATTGCATCTGCAGGCATGAAGCAGAGCCAGGCTAAAACTTCAAGACCCCAGCCCAGCCTCATGAGTGTCAGGTCCAAACAAGAGAGAATGTCTCAATACTCAAGGTGGAGAATGACTGGGGAATGACCTCTGACCTCTACACACCTGCGTGGACACGCACATGCGCACAGATACACACACACACACACACACACACACACACACACACGCACCACACAATCTGTACGTACAAAGGTGTTTCCTCACTGGATACAGAAGGGTGATTCTAACTCTCTGTGTTCTCAGTGGAGAAAGTGACCACTTAAATCTGTGCCAGAACCAGGCACAGTGGCACATGCTTGCCAACCCACAGGCCAGTCTGGACTACACAGAGTGTGAGACCGTACTTGCTACTTTGATGCCATTTTAAGGCAAGAGTCATCAGAAAGCAGGGGACCTCAACTGAGAAAATGTCTCTCTAAGATGGGTTGCAGGCCAGACTATAGGGCATTTTCTTAATTAGTGATTGATGTGAGAGGGTCCAGCCCATTTGGATGGTGCCATCCCTGGGCCAGCAGTCCTGGGGTTCTGTAAGAAAGCAGACTGAATGAGCCATGAGGAGCAAGCCAGTAAGCAGCATCCTCCACAGCCTCTGCGTCAGTTCCTGCCTCCAGGTTCCTGCCCTGTTTGAATTCCTGTCTTGACTTCCTTGGATGATGAACTGGGATATGGAAGTGTAAGCCAAATAAACCCTCGCCTCTCCAACTTTGCTTTTTCGGTCATGGTGTTTCATCCCAGCAATAGTAGCCCTAACTAAGACAGAGACATGTCTCAAAAAAAAAAAAAAACCTGCACAAACTTCTCCATATTCAAAGCACCTTCTCGACAGCTTCCCCCCCACAAGTGGATACCCCACATCCTCATTTACTTTTGTTTTAGGGGACATAGCATTTAAGTCTAAAGTCAAAGCTATCATTTTGACATTTACTCAGAATCTTGGAATTATTTCCTGGCTTTTTCCCACCAATACGTGACGTACACTTCACTCAATAATTTTTTTCTGGTTAATATAACTTTTTATTACAGAGCTTTTAAATTTTACTCCTCTCTCTTGTAGTTTGGATCTTAAATGTTCCCCCAAAGACCATGAGTTAAAGGTTTGGTCCTCATCCACTATGGGAAGATAGTAAGGGAACCTGCCTTGTGGAAAGCAAGTTAGGTCATCGGGGGACTGTCCTTAAAGGGGATAGTGACCTCAGTCCCCTTATGTCTCTCCTTTTCCCGTCCCTACTGCTAGGACAGGAGCAGCTTTGCTCTTTGACATGACCACCTTGATGCTCCAGCCTCTCCAAGGGCCTAAAGCCACCTGCTCAACACTAACGGAAACATCTGGCTTATCCAGAAGACCCCCTCCATCCTCTTCACACTGTTCTGTGTGGTCATTTCTCCAAAGCGATGGAGAACCACACTCCACCAGTGATGATCAGTCCTGCATGGTGTCTGCCCCAGCAGTACAGTACTTGAGATGCTCATCTTGTCGGAACAGCGTTGACGTCACTGAGAAGGGCTTGTTACCTGGTGTGCATAGAAACCAGTGCTTTGAGCCTGGGTTTTACAAAAAAGAAAAGGCTTTCTTGTACAGCCGGCTGGCAGGAGCTATAAACTCAGATCTAATTCTCCAATCTGTTAGAAGTCAGAGAGGGGAGCTCGCCAGAGGTGAAAAGAGATCTATTGCTTGTTGGTTGGATGACAAGCTCAAGGCAAGCTGGTGAATATTATTTCGAGGTGTGCTACTTTTGTTTATGCTGTGGAGCATTGGTCTAATGATATAAAAATGCATTGCTTTTCTTTATGCTGCATTTGTTTAACTCTGTGAAGCTGTGATTTGTTGCCTGTCTAAAACACCTGACAGTCTGATAAAGAGCTGAATGTCCAATAGCGAGGCAGGAGCAAGGATAGGCAGGAGCTGGCAGGAAGAGAGAATAGACAGAAGGAGAAACGAGGAAGAGGAAGAGCAATGAGAGAACTAGGGGAGGAGGACATCATAGGGGCAGCCACCCAATCAACCACGGAGTAAGAATGAAAGTAAGATACACAGAGGTAAGAAGAGGAAAAAGCCCAGAGCAAAAGGTAGTGGGGAAAAATTAAGAAAAGCTGGCAAGAAACAAGCTGAGCTAAGGCTGGGCATTCATAACTAAGAATAAGAATGTGTCCCTGTAAGTGTGATTTATTTGGGAGCTGGGGGACACTCCCCCCCAAAAAAGTCAAAAGAATAAAACATAACACAACAAAAGACCCATCCTTGGTATGGGAGGTCCTTCTATGTGTTGCTTTTATTGGTTAATGAATAAAGAAACTGCTTTAAGCCTATAGCAAGGCAGAACTTAGCTAGGTGGGGAAAGCTAAACTGAATGCTGGGAGAAAGAAGGTGGAGTCAGTCAGAAGCCATGTAGCTCCTGCCTGAGACAGATGCTGGAATTTTACTCAGTAAGCCACAGCCTCGTGGCAATAAACAGATTAATGGAGATGGGTTAATTTAAGATACGAGTTATCCAGAAATATGCTTACACTAGTGGCCAAACAGTATTACAAATAATATAATTTCTGTATGATTATTTCAGGGCTGAGCAGCCAGAACAAGTAAGTGGCCTCATACAACACATCTTTTTCTTTCTTTCTTTCTTTCTTTCTTTCTTTCTTTCTTTCTTCCTTTTTTTTGTAGGGTGTGTGTGAAGCTAAGCTCTCTGCACCAGGGACTTTTGAGTTCATAAAAATCATTGACCAGACAACCTGAGTTCTCATGGCCATTCCTAAAGAGCTGGCCTCAAACTATACACACCGTTAGCAAAAAGCCTGGCGGCTTTGCCTGGAAAACCACTTAAAGTTAAGGAATTTATGTCCACGTGTGTCCAGGCCTCGTCTGCTTTCTCTCCTGGTCCCCATTGGAGGCTGTCATCTCTTCACCGGCAGCTGGGCAGCACGGGATGGGGTAGGGGCTACTGTTCCTGCCTGCCTGCCTCCAGCCTTCATCTCTTCTCGCCTTCAAGCCCTTTCATGGTTAATTCTTTAAATCCGATCCTTTCATTGAGGAATGAGCTAGCATGGGTTTCTTTGTCCTCAAAGGGTCGGCATTAGGCTGCGAGGACCTTCAAACAGAACTCAATCCTCCTTTAAAGATGAAAAACATCGATTCCCCTTTTATAAATTATGAAGATATTTAGCTAATCACGTTGAAGATGTACGTTATTAGGATTATCCGCAGGATGGCAGCGGCAGATGGATGGCTGTGGGGTAAAGGGAGGGTTATTCTCACAGCCTCTTCGTTGCTCTAAGAGCACTGGGAAAGTAGGATTTCTTCAGGGCTTCACATGTTTTAGAACTGTATGTACTTGAGAGAAAGGAACCCTCTTCTTAATCCTCCCCAGTGTGCTTCTCAAGAGCTCACAAGGGTGTTGTTGCTTAGGCAGCAACAACAGAGATTCCTTTGCCTAACAGATCAAAAGCTACGTGGCCACAGCAAAAGAAAAAAAAAACCAACCTCACTTGACTGACTGCTTGGAGGCGAGCATCCACAGAGGATGTAAAATTCAGTTCCCAAGCTGGTGAGATGGCTGGGTAGGTAAAGGTGCTTGCCACCACCGAGTCTGACAACCCGGGTTGGATCTGCAGGTCCTGCAAGGCTCAGACACCACAGCAGGGAATGCGTGGTGGCAGGGGCTGCTCTAGCGGTGGCTCCGAGAGCTCCGGGCGGCTGGTGACATTGTGTTTGTGCATAGGGAGCTGAGAGAGGTAAATACTCAACTTTTTCCTTTCCTGGTTTCATTCAGTCCAGGACCCAAGCCTGTGGGATAGCGCCATCCTTATTCAGGGTGAATCCTCTTCTTCAGTTAGCCCTGCCCCTGCCCCTGCCCCTGCCCCTGCCCCTAATTCGATCATGAATACACCAGACATGTGTCTTCTGGTTAGTTCTAAATCCAGTGACGTTGAGGTCGGGAAGGAACCATCACAGGTCACTCGCTGTCTTCTCTTTAATCCAGCGAAATTTCACTGCAAATTCAAGCCACAACACTGACAAAACGCAGTGTGTAGGAGCCACGCCCAGTGTAGGAAATTGGCCCAAAGCTGCTTTGCCGGCTCCCTCTTTTCATCAGTAACCATTCTGCTGCAGCGCCAAATGGACAGAGCCGTTTTCTTGGGATTTCATGCAGGAGTGATGATCATATCAAATTCAGATTACTTCTGTGTAACCTTTCCTCTTTGATGGCTGCTTTTTTTTTCTTTAAAAAAGATTTAGTTTACATGTGTGGGTGTTTTACCTGTGTATATCTTGATACCGCATGCATACATTGCCACAAGAGGTGGTGTTGGATCCCTTAGAATTGGAGTTACAGGTGGTCGTGAGCTGCCATGTGGGTGCTGGGCACCAAACGTGTGTCCTCTCCAGGAGCAACCAGTGCCCTTACCTGTTGAGCTGTCTGTCCAGCCCCTTTCTTTTCTTTTTGGTTGGCTGAGTTGGGATGAAGTTCAGCCAGGCGAATGATCTACACCTCCCGTATAATTGTTGTTCTTAAATGTCTTCCAGTGTTGAAATTTTGGAACCTAGATATCTGGGCTTCTTTCTCTTGCCTTCCCAGTCACCTCCTAACCACCCCAACCACTCAAGGATTCGCAGAAATCCTAGGGTCCTACAGAAAAGCTAAAACTTATTGGGTACAGCATCCAATTTCAGTCGTGATGGAAAATCGACTTTCCATAATCTCACACCTGTAATGTATGAGGAAATGACTTGCAGGCACTAGACAACATGCCATCACATGTAATGATCCACGAAGAAAGGAAACTATACACAGTGAGCTTTATGGTTAGCCCTGCAGACCACAGATAGAAGCACAGAGACATTGAATCCAAGGAGAATGCAGTGGTTTTCTAGGCAGATAAAGGGCGGATCCCAGTTCAGAAACGCTGAGGCTGCCTGGAATCGTCATGATGGGATGCCTGAGAGGAGAAAGGCCCCAAGTTATGAGGTCTCCTTGAGCCGCTGACTGGGAACTAAACTGCACATGTTCAGGGTGAGACGCCAGGAGGGCTGACAGAGATTAATGAGTGCCGGAGCGGGAGATGAGTGACGAACCTGTAATGAGTCTTTCTCTGTCCCGCCAGCCAGCTCCCAAAGAATGACATCTTGGGAATTAGGAAAGCTCAGCCTATAGCTTAGGATTGCTGCTAACTAGCTCCTAGAACTTAAGCCATTTATGTTAATCTACATTTTATCATATGGCATCATGACCTCTCTTCCATCTTGCACCTCCTGTTTCCTCTGTGTCCAGGCGTCTCCCACATACCTAGATTCCTCCTCCTCTTCCTTTCTTTCCCCAGAAATCCAGCCTCTACCTCTTGCCTAGCTATTGGCTGTTCAGGTTTTATTACACCAATCACAGCAATCCACCTTCACACAGTGTACAAAATATCCCACATATCCCAAAATACCTTCATGTTCGAACAGAACATAACAGATATCCCACATTTCCCATAATATCTTTATGTTCTGACAGAACATAAAGACCTTAGGAAAAAAACTTCAATGAACAGCAATTAGTAGAGATTCTAGAAGACCAGATGTGAGGAGCAGGGGCAGATGTATCCATATACGAACTTTGTCATAGTATGTTGTCATAACCACTCTCATTTATTCATTTTTGTTGAGCGCTTGCTGGCCTGATTTAGAAATTATACTTTATCCCAGGTAGATATGCATAGGAAAATGCAGTGTAGGTAACTCCCAAGTTCCACTGGTGTTGGGAGCTATAGATCCCTGGCTTTCTTTGCCTGCAGCTGCTCTGAGCACGAGATCTTGATGGCAGGCTGATGAGTCTGCAGCTGAAAGATCCCGAGAGCTGGGCATGGCTAAGGATTCCTATGTAAGCTGCCTCTGAGCACAGTAAAGTTTGGCATTCTTGTATCAAGGATGGCCCGTGTCCGTGTCTCTCTCTTCTTTGTCTGTCTTTGTATGTTTTTAAGTCTCCCGCTTAGTTCCCAGCTCGCGTACTGTCTTGTAGTGGTAAGGGGGCAACAGGGCAGGCACAGGACCTTGTGGCTTTTACACACTGGGTTCTTGAAATGTATCCCCTTACAGGTAAAGGGGGAGGAGCTACTGTGGAAAATACTTGTCAGTATCTGTCATACATAATTGAGTACGTGAGCTAACTGACTTTGTGTACATTAGGAAATTGAAGTCAAAACTGTTGCCTTTCCCATTCTGCAGGACAGCTCCATAGCAGAGTTGCCCTTAATAGCTCTTATCCAGACTCCATATTCATTGAATTTCCTAGAGATTGCCAACTATTATTCTACATGTAATTATAAACCGGATGCTATTTGTTTGTCTTCCCTGATGGGGTGCTACACATGTTGACATAAGAATTTCCAGAAAAGGAATGGAGGGCAAGAGAAAAGACTCTTTAAATATTGCAGTGGTTAATGTTGATTGTCAATTTGAGGGGATGTGGGATAAGCAGAGAAACAACCCCTTAAGTATGTCTTTGAGGAAGCTTTAGATTGAGTTAATTGAATTAGTCAGAATCACCCTAAATTTGAGTGGCACCACTCCAGTCCTGGACTGAGTAAGAAGGAGAAAGTGTCTCCACTGGGCTGGAGAAGACATGCTGCTCTCGCAGAGGACCTGAGTTCAGATCCTAACACTGGAATCAGGCTGCTCACAACAACCTGCAACTCTGGCTGCAAGGGATCCAGAGCTTCTGGCCTCTACAAGCAACTGTACATATGGACACATGCACACACACACACACACACACACACACACACACACACACACTGCCTGTACTATGGGATGGTACGCGAGCCGTGGAAGGGTCTGGAGAATTAAACACATTCACACACAGAGACACAGGGACACGGGTCATCCTTGAAACAAGAATGCCAACTTTATTGTGCTCCAGGGAAGCTTACATAGGGATTCTTAACTGATAGCCACGCCCCAGCTCTTGGGATTTTTCAGCTGTAAAACCCACCGGAAGCCATTCCCCTGCCATCAGGAACTCATGAGTGCCTCGTGCTCAGTGCAGCTGCAGGCACAGGAAAGCAAGTTGTTTTGTTCCGTTCACTCCAGCAGGCAAAGGGTCTGAGGCAGGCAAAGTCAAAGGATCAGGGGTCTGCGGCCCCCAACACACACACACACACACACACACACACACACACACACACCTCTTATGTACAATTAAAAGTAAACTGAATCTCTTGGAGAGACGGAGACTCTGATTTCTGACTGTAGACACGATGTTAGCGGACCTGACCGGAGTTCCTGTTTGAACACAGAGCCAGCGGCAACTTTTCCTTCCTTCACTTGCTTCTGTCAAGGATGTCGGCACAGCAACATTTAAGGCAATTGGTGCAGATACTGCCTTTGAAGTGTCTGGGATCTACTTCCTCAACCCCTCATGCACCAAAGTCAATGAGGCTCACAGGATGAATCGGTCTTCTTGTGGGAGATAAGGGAGCTGGCCTTTCATAGTCCTGCAGGGCTTGCAACAGTGCCTTCCTGTAACGCCTGTGATGTTGCAACATAGTTGCTGTTGCTTAAAGAGCCTCCACCGATTGCCAGGCACTATGGTAAGTTCTTGGCTTTCAGTTCACTTACTCCTCATTACAGCCTTTCAAGTGTTATGTTATTTCCCACGCTCATAGGGTAGAAGACCCAGGCTTGGCGTTAAGTTACTTGCTTGAATCACATATTGAGAAGTATGCAAGTAGGACTCCACCCTAAACCTCTGGGACACCTCAGCCCATGTTTCTTCTCCGACATAATAGATCAATTGCGTCTCATCTTTTTATTTGAATTTCTTGGAAGTACTGTACATGTTAAATAAAAATGTAAATTATAACAAAAACTGAAGTTTAAATCTTACGTTATAAAAGAAAAAAATGGGGCTGGAGAGATGGCTCGTTAGTTAAGAGCACTTATTGCTCTTCTAGAGGACCTGAGTTTAGTTCCCAGCACCCAAGTCAAGGCAGCTCACAATTGCTTATAACTCCAGCTCCAGGGGGATCCAGTGCCTCTGGCCTCATCAGGCATTTGAATTCATCTGTGTGTGCCCACACACACACACACACACACCACGTAATCTAAAATAATAAAAATACTTTTTAAAAGCAAATGATCAAATCCATCCCTACATTCCCCATGCCCGCCCACCATTATTTCCTCCCAACTTAATTTGCTTTAAAAAACAAAACAAAAAGTCACTGAATGCACTTGTATGTGCCCTGTCTGTCTGTGCATGGGTACAGGGCCATCTACTGGATAGTTGCTCAGGGGTCACATCCATTCCAATAGTTCCTCAGCGGAGTGGAAAGTCTCCCTCCCCCATGTGTACATAGATCTTGTCTGGCTTGGTTTGGGTAGGTCCTCTGCATATTGTCAGCTCAGGCCACAGCCATCTCGTGTCCCCAGACACTCTGTCACTGTGGTCACCAACTACCTCTGCAGTCACAAACATCTCTGGCTCTTACAGTCTTGCCACCCGCTCTTCCACGATGTCCCCTGAGCCCGTGGGGCGGGGAGGGGAGTGATACAGATATTCCGTTTAGGTTTGATCACTTTCATTCTGCATATTTTATTAATATCACCAAATGCCTTCCCCCTTGTTATTCATGGTTTTTCTGGCATAAACGTGAGAAAGATCCAGTCTGTATAAGAGCTTTCCAGGAGGGCTTCTCAATTGTGTGATTTGGACAGGATGACGGATTAGGCTCCTAGACAATGTGGGTAAAGCATCCTCCAGAGGGGCTCAGAGAAGATAAGTGCATGCCAAGCTGGGCCAGTGCAGACCTCAGCTCTTTAATCTCAGTCTGTTCCCAGGGATAACGTATTTATTAGATCCCCATAACACAAAAAAAATCCTTATTTTTGTGGATTACCGAGCAGGTACTTCCTATCGTAACTACTCGAGCATTGGGATGGGTTCATGAGTCTTTCCTGTTCTGGCTGTTGGCACTCTTTTTTTTTTTTTCTTTTCTGCTGTAATCTTTTGGTTTTTGATAGGGATATCCTAACAGTCAATATTGCTCATATTTTCCAGCGGAAGTCAGGTTTGCTCATCTGGGGAGTCAAGTGCTCCCCAAATACGGGTTGAACTGCCATACTTGTTTACTTAACTTCTACAGAATTCAGATGTAGTTCAACTCTAGGCACAGCCAAGGTTCTGGCTCATCCTTTGGTCACTCTGTGACAGGACCATTTTGAGACCCCTGGCTGCCCTTCCCATTCATCTGCAAGGGTCGACTTGCCAAAACTCTGTGGCCTGCTTTAAGGATGTTTTTTTCCTCTCAATTTCCATAAACTTGATCAATTTCACTGATTCTCTTCAACCTGAAGACAGTCATTTTTAAAGCTGTGACTTAGAGGAAGATTTTGGGACATCCCTTTTGATATGGAAGATTCAGGCTTGGCACTTGTGGTCTGTTTCTCATAAATCCCCTCAATCTATTTCCCCTTCCCTCGGTGGCCTTCTCAGCTGACATCATCTTTGGGCTGGGTGCCTTGAGAAACGGGAGAGGCCGGGTATGACGGCATGGAGCAAGCACCCCTCAGACACGCTGAGTCGCAGAGTAACCGAATCGCAAGGCTGGATGCGCACCAGGAGATTGGTTAGTTCCATATCCCTCCCCAAGCAAGAATTTGCTCTCTCAATATCCAGTCCTGTCCTCTGCTAGAATTCTTCTAAGCAGAGAGCTCATTAGTTGGCTGGGCAAACTGTTCTGTGTTTCAAGTTCTAATTGCTGGAGTCATTCATCAAGCTGAACGCGGCTGTTTTTCCGTTCGTTCTAGATCTACCCTTGGGAGTGATGCAGGTTAAACAAGCTGATTTCTTAATAAGACCACAGTAATTGCTGTTGTGGTTCGAGTTCTCACTCGGGTCTCTATCAACTTTCTTACTCTTAGCAATGGGCACCAATTCTGCCTAGCTATTTTTTAGTTATTTTGACCAAATAAGAACTACCAAAACTTGATGCCTTAAAGAAACACTCATTACTTCACAGTTGTTCTGGGCCAGGAATCCAGAAGCAACTTACTAGATGGTTCTGGACCACAGCTTCCCTTCTGGTTTCAGCCAAAATGTCATCCTGCTGCATTCATTGGAAGGCTTGACCCAGGATGTGGGTTCACTTCTGAGCACTCCAACATTGCTGATGACAGTAGGTTCCTGTGTCTTTCCAGCCATTGGCCAGAGCCATCCTTTTATTTCCCTATTAAAAAAAATGTCTCCAACATGGCAACTGGCCTGTTATAGGCTGTAAGAAGGAGAGGAGAGGCAATCCTTTTATGACTTAATCTATGAACTCCCCCCTTCTTTTCTTTCCTTCTTTCTTTCTTTCTTTCTTTTCTTTCTCTTTCTCTCTTTCTTCCTTCTTTCTTTCTCCTTCCTTCCTTCCTTCCTTCCTTCCTTCCTTCCTTCCTTCCTTCCTTCCTTCCTTCCTTCCTTCCTTCTTGTGTTGGGGATTGAACTCAGGGCCTCATGCATTGCTAAGCAGATCTTCTAACACTGAGTTACTACATAGTGTACCTCTTGCATTTAGTTTATCGGGATCATAAAGTTTCTGGGCCAGAGACACAGTGATTATTTGATTACAGACTATCTTAGGAACTCTTCCTCGTGTGCCATTGACTCCCTAGGAATGGCGTGGGGTGAGACCGGCTGATCTTGTGCAGGTGGAGGAGAGGGTCTGTTCTACCTGACAGGAATTCCCAAGTTGCTAATCCAGACTCCATCTTCCAGCTGGATCCTTTACTCCAGTTCCCATCACAGAAAAGGAGGCAGGACCTAGAATATAAAATAATCTCTAGGGGAAATAGGAAGTGCTTTGTCTAGGATATAGGCATGTGGCTTTGGGGAAGGTAAGAACGATTTTACTTTCCTTTGACTAGATGATCAACAGCTACCCCAAAGGGTGTGTTTATTGGTACATGAGGAGCAAATTGTTTTCTATATTGTAGCCAAGAATGACCCTGAACTTCTGATCTTCCTGTCCCCACCTCCCAAGCGCTGGGATCACAGGCTTGCACTACAATGTCCAGTTTGATGCAGGGCTGGGATCGAACCCAGGGATTCATGAGGCAAGCACTCTACCTGCCAAACTGCACCCCAGCCTGATAATCTGCGTTTAGAGGGCGTGTCGGTTTCCACTGCTCAGAAAGCTCTGCTTTGTAGAAACATGGAGATAGTCACACTGTGTTCCAGTGCCCGCCACTGTTCCTTCTTCTTCTTTCTGTTTATTAGAAATATGTCACTAAGTCCGGCCCACATTCATGGCAAGATGAGTCAGGTCCCACCGCTTGAAGACCAAAGAAACTAAAACATAAAAAAGTGGATGTTTTTAAACCATCACATGCTATCCCCTTACAGTTTGAATATATGTGAAATATATAAATATATGCACCCCTCCAGGTTCCTGTAAATGACACCATACTACATGTCATCTTAACTTACAGAAATGCCATCTGAATGAAGTCCAGGTGACTATGGTTTATTTTTTGTGGTGGTTCCTTAAATACACTTCTCATTAAAGATCCATTGACTAGAGTCCAAGATGTCTCCCCCTGACCCCCCACACACAGTGAGACAGGCCTGGGCTTGCCAAAATAGATAGTTCTGTACCCCAAACAGGAAAACAGGAAGCTGGTCTTTAGTGACGTTGAGTTCCAACTGGCAAGCGTTAGAACTTCTCAGTCCAATTGGGAAATGTCAGAAGTAGACTAGAGCTCAGAGCAGAGGACTATTTCTCCGTGACCCTTGCCTCTGTCTTCGGGTTCTTCACGCTGCCTTTGTAGCCACCCTCCTGAACCTGGGCTCAGTGGGTCACGTTGTAGTGAGTGCAAACTCAAAGCAAGCACAGCCAAGATCTCACAGAGCAGAGAACAGTTTCTTACTGGCAGCAGGCAAGAAACATGGGGTATCTCTAGTTCTGCCTTTCTGGAACAAAGGCAGCTTGG
This sequence comes from Arvicola amphibius, assembly GCF_903992535.2. Lineage (NCBI taxonomy): Eukaryota > Metazoa > Chordata > Mammalia > Rodentia > Cricetidae > Arvicola > Arvicola amphibius. The sequence goes on along the minus strand of NC_052063.2, from coordinate 10,861,496 downwards.
AGCAGGAAGGCTGTAGGTATTCACACACGGCTCGGTCCATTCCTAAGCATGCTTCGTTTAAGGTCACACTTAAGAAAGACTGTAGATGTGTTTTGCTATGCTTATCTCGTGGAACACACATTTAAAGAATTAAAAGGATGGCTTGGAAGGCCCTGGGCATTGCACCATAAATGGAAAAGTGGCACAATGATGGTAAATCCTGGCTGGGCACAGAGGTGGGCAAGGAATGGCTTTCAAAGAGTCTAAAAATAGCCCAGGATGATTTGTCTGCGGTCCACAACAGTTTAACTCCCTGTACTCCCAAAGTTCAGTCCTTTGGCCTTGTAGAACCTTCAACGAGAGTTCAGCTTCTCTCTCTCTCTCTGGAACTTCAGTTTACAGTAGTTATAAATACCAAGTGCCCATTGCCTCACAGCTTGAGAGTCGGGAGTCTTAGGGCAGGTGATGAAGGTAGTTCTGGCTTGGGCTCTCTCTGAAGTTACAGCAAATATGTTTTTGGAAACACTAATAGAAACTCCAGTCTCACAGATGGAATTCAGGGGATAGGTCATAAGGAGTCTGGAGCTCACAGTGAGGAAGCCCTGCCCCTTAATGCCACGGGGCACTTCTGGGCCTAGGACTGTGGTTAGAATTGGAGCCAACAGGTTATTTCTGGCATGGTGAATGAGTGGCCAAGTCTGTGAGTAGCAGAACATTAGGTCTGGGGCTGGAAAGGAATAGGCTCCCACCAACAGCTCTGTAGCTGTTTGGGGTTAATCTACCACATGCTACAGCATTCAAATTCTTCATCAGTTACCGACTTTTCTGGTCACATGCGGGTTTTTGGAAGTCCCTCTGTGTAGTATTTAATGGCTCCAACATCATCTGTCCAGTTAAGGGAACAGGAGGGCCATTAAATACACCTAGAAACTCTGCCCAAGGCTCTTGTTCGTGGGACAAATCAAGCAAAAGGAAATGGTCACAGCAAGAACTTGGGAGAAAATTGAGAGCTGTCTCTGCGGCTCATAGAGTCGCAACTACATAAGTTTTATCCTTTTCTAGTCCTAGGGCCCCAGGATGTGGACGTGTGTTTCCACTCGTTCAGCACAATTAACATCACTTGCTGCGAGGGTTGCCAATATACAGATATTAGATGTTTTCTATTCAAAGATTCCCTGGACCAACCATAAGGCCTGAATATGCATGACCTCACTCCTCTCCAAGACACTTTCTGGAAACCTTGACCAAGACTGCTAGTTTCAATTACAGTGGGAAAACCTAATGCCTTGCATCCTTGGCATCTAGATTTTAACCTTATCACTTGGAATCCTGTCAGATGCCATCGGGAGCCACATTGTAATTTCATGTAAGTTTTCTTAGTGATCCTTTAAAGACAAGAGCTTTAAAACCCACCAAAATTGTCTCTAAGGGTATTTTCAAAGCAATAAAGTAGGACTCACTCTTTGAGAAGCCCACACCCATGCTCTAGGGTATAGCTTCTCTTTTTCTTAAGCCTCCTGTTTAGAATCTATACTAAGGGCCTTGTGAGTAGTTCACTGGCTCAGAGCGCTGTCCGCTCTTCCACAGGATCTGGGTTTAATTCCCAGGGTCCACATGGTGGCTCACAACCTAGGGGATCTGAAGTCCTCAATTGGCATTCTCATTCACCAGGCACATGCGTTGACACCTAGACAGAAATGCAAGCCAAGCATCCATACACACAGAATAAACTTAGAATCTCCCAAAATCAATATTAAATATGCCTTTTCATACTCACCTTCATACTACTTCACCCTCAACTTCCCTTTTGCATGGAAAGCGAAGGCTCTGGCTTGAGTTGAGGTTCCTAAAAGATGAAGAGAAGCCCTCGGGCTGCTAAGAGCGGCAGCATCAAGCTCCCGTCGCAAAGCTGGTGCTAAGTCTCATTCGGAAGGTGTCCCTTACCCCCAGCGGCAACCTCCGTCACAGCCATGCCCTGTTTTCTGCACGGGTGTGTGCTTCCTCTCCTCCAGGCCTCCTCCACTTTCCTAGCGATTCTCCATTCTCATCAGATGACTCCGCTTAAGAGTTTTAATAGGGTCCTGTTTGTTAGTAAGCTATACTTCTCCACCAAAACAGCAGTTTCTTTAGGACGACCTGTTGCCCACTACGCACAGCGTGTAGCCCGATGGTTGGGTGACGTGTTGGCTGGTTTTGTTGTTTGCTTTTGTTTCGTTGTTGTTGTTGTTGTTGTTCTGACACAACTCAACTCGACACAAGCTAGAGTTATCTGAAAGGAGAAAACCCTCAGTTGAGAAAATGCCTCCTTAAGATCCGGCTGTAGGACATTTTCTTAGTGATCCATGGGGGGGGGGGGGAGCCCAGCCTATTGTGGGTGGTGCCATCCCTGAGCTGATGGTCCTGGGTTCTGTAAGAAAGAGGTCTGAATAAGCCATGTTGAGCAAGCCAGTAAGCAGCTCCCCTCCATGGCCTCTGCATCAGTTTTTGCCTCTAGGTTCCAGCCCTGCTTGAGTCCCTGTCCTAACTTCCTTCAGTGATGGGCTATGGTATGGAAGTGTAAACCCAACAAACCCTTCTTCCCCAGCTTACTTTTTTTTTTTTTTTTTTTTTTTTTTTTTTTTTTTTTTGGTTTTTCGAGACAGGGTCTCTCTGCAGCTTTTTTTTTTTTTTTTTTTTTAGAGCCTGTCCTGGAACTAGCTCTTGTAGACCAGGCTGGCCTCGAACTCACAGAGATCCACCTGCCTCTGCCTCCCGAGTGCTGGGATTAAAGGCGTGCGCCACCACCGCCCGGCCCCAGCTTACTTTTGATCATGGTGTTACGTCACAGCCATAGTCACTAACTAGGGCAGAAACTGGCACCAGAATTGGGGTGATTGCTGTGGCAGACCTGACCATGTTGTTTGAGGGAGGATTGTAGAACTTTGGAACTTTGGGCTAGAAAAGCCATTGGGTGTTCAAGGCTTGGGGGGTTGATGTATGGGAGGTGGAAAAATAAGAGCATTGAGTGTCGTGGTCTGGTGTCAGCCCGGACCGAAAGGCATACATTGGGGGCGGGGCTTGTGAAGTTCTAGAAAGAAGTTTGAGAATCCCTTAAAGACTGCCATGGCTGTCGCATATTTTGCGTTAAGAATCCATGGGTTCTGGTTAGATGGGGCTCAAGAATCAGCTGTGATTAACAAGCGACCAGAACCGATAAACTAAAACCTTTGTTCTACTGGGACACTAGATGTCGGTCAGCAGGAGCTAAGAAATTAGCGGCAGTTAAAAAGAGACCCACACCACTGAGATAAGATCTTCTGGGAGGTGTTTCCTCCGAGCCCACACTCACAAGCTGTGCTCCAGAGGTGGCCAAGGTTGCACTTGTACTGATAGCTGAACTTGGTAGTGTAAGAGCCACTGAGGTGGTACTGGTTTGAAGGCGTGGAGGGATCATAAGGAGCAGCTGAGGCGTGGCACTGTGGGAGGCCAGGCCAGGCCAGTGGAGAAGACACAGTAGGGGAGCCTCCCCCAGAACTGAAGGGCTCATGGAGAGAAGCTGAGGCCTGGCACCGTGAAGAGAGCCTAGGAAAGGCTACTGATAAAAGTGTTGCATGGCCTTTCTCCACAGCAGCAGTAACCCTGACAAGAACAGCGGATAATGTCAGCCTTTTGACAAGAAATATTGATTTAATGCATATTCAGGCATCGTTTACATAACTGCCGTAAAGAGATTATTCCTTAGGAAATATGACACCTTTTTGGGTTTTCGTGAGGGTTAAATTCATCGCTGTGAGGAAAACCGAGTTTTCTTTCCTCTCCACTCTCTGCCCCCATGAAGGTTGATGGTGGTAAGATTTTTCTCTGTGAAGACATTCAGATCTCTGAAGACCTGGGGACAATCCTTAGGGCAATGATGCCACCTGGATTTCTGGATTCACTCACAAGAATCAAGACACGAGATTTATGCCGGAGGTAAGTTTAGAAGTAACAACTGTAACTAGCACTGGGTGGCAGACGAGGGTGAGTCCAGATGATCCCACTTCAAGATCCTGATTTTGTAAAATCATCAAAGACTCTGTGTGAAGCTCTGCGCTTGCCTTACAGGGTTCAATTTGGTCAACAACCACGGAGAGATGTATTGTGGACCTCCTGACTTAGGGGGGCGCTGTGGCTTAGTAAGCAAGATTTGAAGCAGCTCTGTCTGACTGGTTCTGAAATTTTTTGGGGGTGAGGCAGGGGGTCTCCCTGTTTCATAGTCCAAGCTGTCCCAAGGTTGTGCCTCGTACTTTCTTGCCACAGATTCTTAACTCTCAGTGTGACATTTAGCTCAGAGGGATACACTTGGTTCTTCTGTGAAGTCTCTTCATCCCATAATCCTTAAAGTGCTCCTACCTTCTCTTCCCATGTAACTGCACGTTCCGTATGGATCTCTGGAGCATGTTTTTACGTACCACCTTGACTCACAAGGGTTATTGCTTCCCCTGGCACCCAAGGTGTCTGTCCCAGGGCTGTCTTTCAACAGTTGGGACCTGCTGGGGCAATGAAATGAATTTCTCTTTTCCTTCTAAAAGAAAATGGATTATCCTTACTTTATGAAGTCATTAAAAAAAGATCACACAAGAATGTCTGTTGGGCTGAACAGGCTAGGTTGACCTGCTAATACAAGAAACCCCTTAAAACTGCATGGTTTCATTCCGCTTAGTGCTGTGTGCTCACCGCAAAGTCACGAGCTTCACTCCCCAAAGGGTGGCGATGCAGCCCTTGTCTGGAGTGCATAGCCCATGTGGACCAGTAAGAGAATCGTCTCTATGCAAAACCAGTTCCTGCAGGATGTGTTTCGGTGCCAACTAAACTGAATAATTGAACCTTCTCTAAGTCCCCTGGCTTCGTTCTCTGGGTGGGTGGCTGTATCTGTTTCTTGGAGAAACTTAACAAACAATGGCAAACTTGGCAGCTTAAAGATGACAGAAACAGAGGGCTCTGGAGGTCCAGAATCTAGGGGTAAGATGGTGGCAGGGACTCCAAAGACTCTGGAGGAGGCTTTGAGCTTTGCTGCTTACAGCTTCTGGTGGCTATGACATCCCTTGACTATTGGCCCCATTGTTCCAAGCTCTGTCTTATAAGGACATTTGTCAGTGTGTTGAGGCAGATCTGTATAACCCAGGATGACCTCTTCTCAAGATCCTTAATGACATTCATAAAGTATTTTCTTTGAAATGATGTCATAGCCATAGGTTCTAGGAAACAGAACACAGGCGTATCTTTGGGGACCAGCACTTAACCTACTGCTATGACCAAGTAGGTATATAAATTGTTTATATTATTATTCATTTAAAATGAGATGTACTTTATACATAAGCCTTTTCTCCTGGTAACCAAGGATTTCACTGACATCCAAAAATCAAGTGACACCCTTCCGCCAAAGGCCCGTGTGTCACTGGGAAATTTCCTAGTGACGTGTTGGTTCACATGTGTGCACGTGTGTGTAGGATTGATGGCATTTTCTTCCCCCTGGAGCTTGCTTTCAGAATGTCAGTGTCACATACAAATGTACACTAAATCATAAGTCATATTTTCACATCTGACCCAAAAGGAAAAAAAAGGAAATTTTCCATGTAACTGTGGACTAAGGCCTTCTAGGAAATTCTCTGGGGCAGTCTGTACCCAAAACACAGAGTCATTATGAGAGATGTTCCATAAGAAAATCATTATAATTCCTAGGAAGTTTTGCCTATGATTAATTATGTTTTAAAATAAGTTATACTTGCTTTTGTGCTTTGGGGAGGAATTAAATGTAATTGAGTATCCGGGAAGAAAATGTCAGCCTAGTCCTGTTCATTCTTGTTTTGTTCTCCCTGGCTCTTGATAAAAGTTAATGAGGCACACACTTTTCCTATTAGCACACGCGCCTACTCTTGGTGGAGAAATACATGGATGCTTGCTGCCCTTCCCTGACATTTGATGGAGGCCAGGCAGAAAGAAAGAGTGGTAATTTGTTGTCATGGAAATGAGTTAACACAAAGCCTCTGATTTGAACTTTGACATGAGATTCTTGGGAAAGGAGAGGCAGAGAGATAATACAGCTATACCATCAGGAAGCCAATGTCCTCCAAGAGATGGGGGTAAAGTGCTGGAGAGGTTTTTGTCTGCTTCTCACTTGAATATTCTGAACCTGTGCTGGTCAAGAACTAGCAGGCAAGTTTCCCATGAGCTTTTAGTACACTGTACACTTTTAGTACACTTTTTTAGTACACTGTAGCCAAGTATGCGCTCGGTATTTCTTGGATAACTGTGGCCCTGATTTTAATCAAAAGACTGAATTTGAAGCATTCTTACCAGCTGCCTTTACTTCCCACAATTAGACTGGCTACAGCTTCCAACAACATTTTAGCTTCTTGAATGACCCTAATGGACAGATTCCTGTGACTAGATCTACGTTATTGATCTTGACTGTCCTTCCCCCTCCAGCCTTTAGATCTTACTCAGCTTGATGGGTTATGGTCATTTGTCCTCCTAGACATGATTGATTGACCCAAAGGTGAACATCTGAGGAATACCAGACCAATCAGAGTCCTTTCTCAGAACCTTTCAAATGGGAACAACAACAAAGAGAAGTTGGTGACATCATACCGTGGGGGATGTTGTCATGTGGTTCGTGTCCTCAAAACCCTGATAAGAGACCTGCATAGAACAGCAGACAAAAGATTAAAAGAGGGGCTGTTGGGACGGCTCAGTGGGTAAGGACACTCGCTGTCAAGCCTGACATCCAGAGTGCTGTCCCTGAAGCCCGCACAGCAGAGGAAGGGAACTGACTCCTGGATGTTATCCTCGGACACCCACACACACACTGTAGCCTGCGTGCCCCACCCCCATGAATGTTCTCATTATAAAGATCGGAAGATGCGCACTGACCAGAATAAAGTCCCCAGCTGACATCCCCCCCGCGGTCCAGCGGCCCTTTCCCACAGTCGTGAGATCCACCTCCAACAAATTCCCATTGCTGGGCTCCATTGCTGACAGACGGCTTCCGTCCTTGGAATCGAGTCTTAACTGTCACATCCTCTTACATTTCCTGACTGTGACTAGATCACGCTCAGGCAAGTCCTCAGCTTCCTAGGATGTGCCTAGGGGTTTGGGTGACTTCAAGGAAGAAAGCCACAAAGCCCTTAGGATATCTTGTGTTAGGTGAGGCCATATCTTAGTGGTAGAGGGCTCGCCTAACTTGTGTAAAAACCTGAGGAAAATACCAAGTAACCTCCCCACAGACCACCAGCTTTATTGTCAGGCCGATCCTGGGTATTATAGTGAATGACTATAATCCTAGCATTCAAGACGCAGAAGCAGGAAGACCAAGAGTTCAAGGGATACATAGCAAATATATAGTGAGCATGTTATTGCAGAAACATAGATGAACATATCTGTGTCTCTCCACAATGTCAGAATTTACTGAATAAAAATAAATTCACAAGCTACATCACTTTGGCTGTCTGCCGTTTGCCAAATAGCTCCAACTTTCACGTGATAGCTGGCCACTGGCCCTCTATCCAAGTTCTTATATCCAATCTTAATTATTAAACTCTCAGACCACACATTACACTTCATACAAGTATGTATAGGGGAGGGGTGTTAAGGAGGCTTCGGAGTTTACAAAGGTCCTGAAATTGGGGTTGAGAGCTGATACAGGCACAAGGGAAAGCCCATAGTAGATATATAAGAAGTCTTAGTAGCATCAGGCCCAGAGACGTGTTCGGGCACAGACGTGCACGGCCGGTTGGCAGGCCATTTCAAGGATCACTGTGAAGTAGAATGAGTGTCAAAGGCAAGAGAAACTGCCGTCCAGTTGTTACGGACACGGGAGTCATTCCTGCCACATTTTGTGGTCTTGCGGTATTATATCAGGCTTTCTTTTAGGTTACCAACCAGGTCTCAAATCATGACACAGAGACTTACTATTAGTTATGAATACTCAGCCTTATTTTATATTTGTCCCACTAGCTCTTATAACTTGCATTAACCTGTTTCTCTTCATCTACGTTTTGCCTCTGAGCCTTTTACCTTTCTTTCATTTTGTATGCCCTACTCCATATCTGTCTGTCTGGTAGCTACCTGGCTGTGCCCGGGAGTCTCTCTCTCTTTCTCCCTTGTTCTCTTCTCTCTCCTCTCTTTTCTCCTCACCTAGCCTAGATTCCTCCACCAGCTTATTCTCTCTGTCCACCAGCCCCACCTATCGCTTCTCTGCCTAGCTATTGGCTTTTCAGCTTTTTATTAGATCAATCAGGTACCTTAGGGAGACAAAGCCACACATCTTTACCTAGTTAAACAAATGCAGCATAAACATACGTAACACACCTTTACATAGTTAAATATTCTGCAACACGTACTTACTGTTTTATAATCCCAAGTGAGGGGAGTTTACATCTGGCCTGACTGACAAGCCTGTGTCTGGTTTTCTCCTATGCATGAATGTATTTGCAAGTATTATTTATTGCACAAAGAAATTATTTCTCAGTCTGTGCCTCCTTTTGTGCTGGCAGGTGATGGCTATTATGTTAGCAAGATATTGTCGGTCTTCTTTTTTGAAGAGTCATTTTTATTTCTGTATATGTATGTGTTATGTGTGTGTGTGTGTGTGTGTGTGTGTGTGTGTGTTTGTGTGTGTGCAGGTGTCTGAGGAGGCCTGAATAACTGGAGTGTCAGACAGGTTGTCGGGAGCCTCCCAAAATGGGTGCTGGAAACGGAACTCAGCTTCTCTCTCCTGGAGTAGCGAACACGCCGAACCTCTGAGCCATCGCCCCAGCCCTGAGACTATTTCTTTCTTGGAACTTCTACTTGATAATGAGTACTCCAAAGTTAGGCACAGCCTCAAAGCCGAGTTCAGGTTCAGCCTGTTCCCGACTCAATCCCCAGTCTTCCTCCCCTCACACAAACAACAAAGCAGTTCCCCCCAAACAATTCGCTGTGAAACAAAACCAGAGACCAGAGAGTTTGTCAGAAGAATGTTCTGTTCTGATGGCGTCACCTGGGGCTCGCTAGACACTGCTTCCTGGGGTTTAGGAGAAACGCCTCTGAGTTACCGAATTATGTCTTGCTTTGCTGACAGCGCCTTTGTTGTGTGCAAGTCCTTGGTTGGGGTTGAGCTCTTGCATCTTCACCTGGGCCACTTTCTCAGCTATTGTCACACCTCCCTCTCTGGAGAACCGTGGGACGTGAGGGGCGGAATGAAAGGAATTGGTAGCACCTGCTCAGGATGAGCTGTTTAGTGAGAGCTGCTGCATTGGGTCAGGACATAAACAAACTGGAGAAAGGGTTTCCTTGGCTTGTCAAGTGGCGCAGCAGGTAAAAGCACCTGCGGACCTGATTTCGGTCCCTGGGACCCACGCAGCGGAAAGAGAGAGCCAGCTTCTGAAAGGGGTCCTCTGACCACCACACTTGGATCTTAGGATGCATGTGCATTCATGGACACACAAATTAGTTATCATTAAATAATTAAAAGAAGATAGGGGCTAGAGAGATGACTCAGCAGTTAGGAGCACTTGCCAGTCTTACAAGGGACCCGGGTTCAGATCCCAGCACCCACATGATGGCTTACAACCATGGATAGCCCCGCTTCCAGGGGATCCGAAGCTGCCTTCTGGCCCTCAAAACTATCAGGCAAGGCACACAGATGCTGCAGTCACACACACAGGCAAAACACTCCTACACATAAAGTAAATGTCATTTTTTTTCTTAACCTAAGAAAATGGGATTTCCTCACTCTTAGGACTTTACTTCTACTCTGCTCCCAGTAGGCAAAAACCAAATTAGTTCTGTGACTTTTCTTGTTTCTAGAGTCTAGGAACTGGAAGTTCTGTTGGATTTTCCATGGGGGCTTAAAGGAAAACAAGATGATTTAGAAAGTTCTTGGACCAGCTGGGCAGAGAGGGGTGCAGGGCAAAGGGGGAGGGGGGAACGGGGTGGATTCAGCTAGCCAATCATGGAAAGGGGGCGTGGTCAAATCTTGGCAGGGCTTGTTAAACACCTATTAAGGAAAAAGAACCCGAGTCAATGGATTTGTACAATCTTTTCTAATGCCCCGATACATCTAGAACTCATATCCTGTCTGAAAGAACATCCCAGTATGGTGTGAACGGTACATGAGGCGTCTTGCTGCGCCGAAGTAACCCTCCGGATGGTTGAGATCTTCTTGACCTGACTCACTCAGCAGGCGTTAGTTATTATTAAGCTTCTTCGGGGAAATAACGTATTGATCCTAGAACCTTTAAACACTCTTGTCCTTCTGAAGGCATTTTCCTCATGCAAATCGGAAGCTGACTTCCCAGCAGCCTCTTGATCGTGACTAATAGGGTCCTGACTCAGAGACAGATAAACTACGGGTATGTGGACAAGGTCAGGTTTTGACCTTGCCTAATCATCAGAACGCTGGGGTTATAAATTAGTAAGGTAATAAATAATACCGAGCCCGGGTCGTTAGCAAGACAGCCAGCCAATATTTCTGTAGTAAGGTATGCTGACATAGTGATTTGACTGAGAAGGTGCACTGAACTTTCCCAATAAGCATATTCTCAATACAGGAGCTAGCTTGATTCCTTCCTTCCTTCCTTCCTTCCTTCCTTCCTTCCTTCCTTCCTTCCCTCCCTCCCTCCCTCCCTCCCTCCCTCCCTCTCTCCTTCCTTTTCTTTCTTTCTTTCTTTCTTTCTTTCTTTCTTTCTTTCTTTCTTTCTTTCTTTCTTTCTCTTTCTTTCTCTCTCTCCCTTCCCTTCTCTTCCTTCCCTTTTTCTCTTCTTTCTTTTCTCTCTCTTCCCTTCCCTTCCTTTCCTTCCTTTCCTCCCCCCTCCTCCCCTCCCCTCCCCTCTCCTCCCCTTCCCTCCCCCTTCCTTTCCCTTCCCTTCTCTTCCTTTCCTTTCTCCCCCCCGTTTCTCCCTTGGGTCTCACTATGCAGTGATGATTGGCCTGGACCTCATTTTATAGACCACGCTGACCTTGACTTCACAGATATCCACCTGCCTCTGTCTCCCAAATGCTGGGGTTGAAAGTGTGTGCCACCGTGCTTTGCACATTTTGAACCTGAATACTGTCCTTGTTGGGGACAACAGTTACAGGAAACTGAAAACAGGCTTGGTTGTGAGGTTGGAGACGATGCTGAAAGAGTTGATGGAACAAACATGGTGGTCACAAAAATTAAACCTCATAGACCGCTGCTCACAGGCAGGGAGGTGTGTGTATGCTCTGGAACCCATCACTAGGTTTACACACAGTCCCCAACCAGTGCCAGAGACCAGCAAGAATGAGGCAGCCTACCCTAGGAGACATAGGAATCCTTTGGTGTCTGGCTTTGGCCTGAGAATCCCCATCAGCCTTGCCAAACCTCTTCTGGATTGTACAGTAGTCTAGAATGCTTCCATCCATTGTCTCCCCGTCCTCCCTGCAACCAGCCTTGGCTTCTTGGGGTTGTGGTTTTTAGCATACTTACTGAATCCTGTCCTGGTATCTGTTTTTCATATGCCTCAGATGAGCATGGTGAACTCGCCCTGTTGGGCTCCAGGCAGGAAAGAGAAGTAGGCTCAAAGTGGGATACTGGAGAACCATACAGAGAGCAAATGAGAGGGAGCCAGTGCTTCCCCATATTAGGCAAGAATGAACAAAGGCAGGGAGCAGTTTCTGGAATCCAGAGACTGTGTGGCAGGGGTGGGGGTGTATGGAGTGTGGGGGTGTTGCTTTATAGAGCTGGGAAATTTCCACAAAGGATATAGCCATATGAGGGTCCCCAGGTTCAGACACACCGGCCTTAATCCTTTGAGGCTCAACACTCTAAATCCACCCCTCCCTCCTACCTTGCTGGTGTTCAACTCATTTGGAAGCGACAGGGATCATGAGCATGCTGGCAGCTCATGCATGCACCTCATGAGTCCCATACAGGGAGCACAGGGAGGACCAGGGTGGCAGGAGTATCTGGGAAGCCAAGTAGAGATGTCCGCAGTCAAAGGACAACAGCAGGCTTTTGTGTTTCTGCAGCAAGCCTTTCCTCCAGGTTTGCCCGTAGCAGCAAAACCCCAAAAGAAATACCAGCTCTGAGAACTGAAGAGCGACTTCCTTCCAAGGGTTTGTTTCAGGACAGAAGCCCGGCAGCACAGGGCCCTCACTTCCTCTGCATCTCTTAGTCTCAAACTCCCCCATGTGGTAGCTTCATCCTCAGGCTAGTGGATGGATAACCAGATCCCTTCCTGGTGTCAGAGTTTCTACAGTGTCAGAGGTAGGACAGCCATCTTCCCTGTCATGCTTCACTTAGGAGTGAGGAAACCTCTCTAGAATACCTCAGAAGATTCTTGTTCACAGCCATGGTTACAAGGAGGGAATTTCAAACAAATTGGGGGTTCTGTTAGAAAGGAAGGAGCCCTGCTGTACATATTCCTTTCTTTCTTTTCGGCAGGGTCTTTTTATGAAGTTCAGACTGGCCTTGAGTTTACCATCTTCTTGCCTCAGTCTTCCAAGGGCTGGGTTATGGACATGTGCGCCCACCCCACCCGCTCCATTTAATTTCTACCTTACAGACTGAGTTATGTCTCTAATGCACACATCTGCCGGCATCCTTCCTTTCTGCTTAAAACCCTTCAATGGCTCCAACTGCCACCATCCCATCAAACGGTACCCATTGTTCTACGACCCCAGTGAAACTGCCCAGCTTCGTTTCTCTGCCAACTCTCTATTTGCATTTATAGAAGTCATGCTCTACCTGTGGTCATTTCCTTTGTGAGTTCTTGGTGCCCCAGGTCTGGAGCACTCTCTCTTCATCTAACTGCATCAGCTCACAGGAAATGCCACATGCCCACAACATCTCGGGAGCCTTCCCATGGCCTGCCCTGTCCTCTGTGATACCTGGATTTGTGTGGATGGGTTCTGTATATTCCACTGACCCACCTTCCCCTCAGTCTCTCCTGGTTTCTATGCTGGAAGATGGAGAAGCCTGCACCTACCAGGAGGCACCGCTGGAAGCCAGGGTCGGTGCTCAGCTTCCAGCATCAGACAGCCTGGGTTTGGTTCTTGGCTTCCTTGTCCTTGTCTAGTGACCCTGGGCGTTATTGAACTCCTCCGCGCTTCTGTTTCCCCACCTTTCAGCAGGAATCTAATAGCAACAAGTGAATGGAATTTGCAATGAGCACTAAACAAGGTAGGTTTCTATAAAGCACTTAGCAATGCCTGGTGCAGGGTCATTGCGCAAGGAGTCCTCGCAGACCTAATGGCGATATGATATGTAACAGAGCCGAGTCTCTCCCACTGCTCCGGAAGAGCTATGTTCTTCCCCAACACACCTGCCCAGATAGAGGACCCTCAAGGCCAATCTTTTATACGTAAAAATGTACCTGGCTGCTGATCTCCCAACGCCTTGACCATCTGCGATGATGCTCAAATCTGCCCTTACAGATTGATCCCCACGAGCCAGCCATTAAGCGAAACTTACTAAGCAGAAACAGTTTGGAGGGTGTAGCAAGGGACTCACTTCCTGCCAGCAACACTTTAGTCTTGTCCCAGTAGTCAACGTGGGACCGGGAAATACATCGACCTTCAAAGGAGAGCCCGACGTTGACCTTGGGAGGATGGGTATTAAGACAGGTGGAGTAGGAGGGAAAAGCTTATGCAGAGGATGGGAAGAAAAGAAGACCAGAGAGCTTAATCAGTAGCTGAGGGTGGCATGCACATCAATGAGGGACCGCAGGGTCTTGAAAGAAGAAAGCTTTGGTCTAGACAGAAGACCCTGAAACATGAAAACAAACAAACAGTAAATTTGTAAAACCTGTTTCCCCATTGTCTCATTTCATACACTCCAGTGTGTGGCACTAAGGGAAGTGCCTCTACCAGAACAGATGTCAGTTAAAACCTGTTCCATGTGTGTACATAGTCCACTGGCTTCTAAGAGCCTGCTTCATTCTAGCCAAAACAACTCAAGCTGGACCTCTGGCTGAAAAACCGCACAAATGTGTAAAGAGCAGCAATGAAATGTTTGAATAAACTGAAAAGCAAACCACACCTGAGCTCTACATATTTTGGAGCATGAATTTCTTCTCATGCTCCTTTAATCTTTAGAGATTCTTATTGTAATAAAAATGGGAAATTAGTCTTTTAATTACATATAAATAAATACATGTTATAGATTCCATAAAAAAAAAGGAATTGCCTTCAATAATGTCTTATCACAGATGTTTAGAAGAGGAAGGAGTTTTAAATCCCCTTGTTTGAAGAAACTGGAGCTCAGAAAAGTGTTTTGAACAAAGTAACCTTGTTAGTTGGCCAGAGACATGATACTAGAGATTCTTTCTTTAGGCTGTAAAGTTCCTTTACCCCTACAAAACCATCTCTTTTTTTTTTTTTTTTTTTTTTTTTTTTTTTTTTTTTTAGTTTTTCGAGACAGGGTTTCCCTGTAGTTTCTAGAGCCTGTCCTGGATCTAGCTCTTGTAGACCAGGCTGGCCTCGAACTCAGAGATCCGCCTGCCTCTGCCTCCCGAGTGCTGGGATTAAAGGCGTGCGCCACCGCTGCCCGGCCAAAACCATCTCTTAACAGTTTGGACAGTTTGACTTTTTAAAGAGACACTGAGGTTATTGAGTGGGGAAAATCTCCATTTTCTTCTGGGTGGGAAGAGTGAGATGATCCACGCAGAGAACAGGACCAAGAAGTGAGGATGTTGCTGGGACGCAAATCCTCAACCCTTTTTGATGTTTGTTTCTTTCTGTAGACAGCTTAAGCGACGTCTTCATGCTGATGGGTAGATGACCTAAAGCCAATGTCAAGGGTACCATTCTCAGATGGCTTAGGCCAGGCAGGCTTTGTGTAGCCATACGGACTATCTTAGGAAGCCTTCTCTCCAATCCCATCTGCTATAGAGTCATGCCATAACATTGAGAAAAACTACCCCACCTAGGGAACCACACATGGCATTCTAAAGGGATAACTCTTGAGATATTTGAGGGCAGGTGCCATGCCACAACCCTCCTCTCACTCCTTGGTTATTTAGGCTAAATGTAGACCATTCTTTTTGCCTCTCATTTCCAGTTCACCCTTGCTGCCCTGCTCTGGATGAGTGGCCATCTGTCCGTGTCTATTTCAAGGCACGGTAAACGGAACGTAAGATTCCAGTTGTGCAGGAAGCTCCGTACAGTCCCCTCCAAGTCGCCACCCCCACAGTTCATGGTGGGGGGTTCTATTCATGGAGCCTGAGTAGCAGTTCCACTTGTACTAGAGAAGAACAGACAGACGCTGGGGAAACGCAGCAGTTACTGTCCCGTTCCCACCCAGGTCCTCGCCCATGCACACTCCTGAAACCACAGGGTCATTTCTGCATAGCCCAGTGCTTTCGTCCTCAGGAGATTTTGTGACTCTTCTTCTTTTCATCAAATCTATTTTGCTTCTTAAAATGCGTTTTCACCCATCCCTTCTGTTTCCATACCCACTGCCATCTGAAGAGCGGCCCTGGTCCTTGGTTGCCCAGCAACGAGCCAGATGTTCTGATTGGTGGGTGACCTTCCTTCCACTGACTGCTGGGCAGGGGCATCTAGAACTCTTCTCGGGCAAGTACCTTGGACACAGTCTTCTGCCACCCATTTGGGGTTGGGGTGGGGTTGTAATCAACATTCTGATTGTGTAGATCCCTCCTCAGGAGAGAAAAGGAAGCTTTTCTTTACAATATTGTAACCTTCTACTTAGGCCAGCTGCTGGCTGCGTCCCACGGGCCTCAGCTCAGTCCCCCTGTCCCTCAATGCTCCTCCAATATTTATGTCACATCCTGTACCTTTAGGACTTTTCTTGTCACTTAAGAAGCACATTAAGTCTCTCCCCCCTCCATATTCTTTTTATTGTTGTTGACTTTAAAAAAATTGGGTCTCATATTGCCCAGACTGCCTCAAATTCACTGGGTAGCAGAGGGTAACCCTGAGCTCATTCTCCTGCCTTTATTTCCCAAATAGTGTGAACAGGTGTACAATATCATACCCTGTCTATAGAGCCTGGGAATCAAACCCAGGACTCTGAACATGTTAGGCAAGTACTCTACGAACCACAACTCAGCCTCTACAGGAGAGTGTCACTTGTTGCTTTGAAAGCATCCTGTCTGCCTCTCATCCATCCCATGCCGAGCCCAACTGGTCCCTTTAAAATAATACCTTTATTTCCTAAGACTCTTCTACTTAGAAATCTCTAGTAGCATCCATTTCATTGGGGATGATGACCTCATCTTAGCGTTCTCAAAGCTGATCTTTCTGATTGATCAGGACACTCTTTTCTTCCTGACTCACCAGAGAAGGCATTAGATGCCTTCTCCGGAGCCCTTACTATCAGCTTCCTGAAACTGGCATGGAGATAAATCTTTTATTCTTCAGCCTGAAAAATTACAGGCACAAGTTGGGCTTTGGTGGTCCTCTCTGAGCATGTTCGTGTAGTATATATCACATCTTGCTGGCCCATATATGTAGGCCCTGCTTCCTGAAATGGACTATGAGTTTGATTTATATTTTCGGGGTGTGTGTTTATTAAGCGACTGGTTTCTGCTCACAGAGTGAAGGCAGACACTGTTTGCAGGTGTTTTCCCGTCAAAGAGGAGATGTTCGAGGTTGGGGTGGAGCTAGTAGCAGAAGAAAGCATGGCCCGTAGGAGAATCAAGGTCCAAGGAGTGCAAGCAAGGTCGTGAACAAGCAGAGCCAAGGATGGCCAAGCATGGAAAGAAACAGGGATGCAGAGCGCAAGTCGGGACAGGGCAGAGCAGACTGTTCAGAGCTGAGGTTGGAGAAAAGCTTCTGGGAGCTGTCAGAGTCGCCTCTGTGCAGGATCAACCATTAAAACAGAACTGTGTGTGTAATCGGCATTAATGCCCAGAGAGGCGAAAGCATAAATCCAAGAAAGACTGCCTAATCCGATGTTGAAATGTTGTATTAACAGGAAATTTCTATGGTTTCCTCGGTCTTCTACATCCAGTTTTATGTTAAAATACCAGCTTGGCAACTCTCCCTTAAACTACCGGGGTCTCTTGGGGTATCCGTAATGTCTTACTTAAGCCAGCCTGGAAAAGCTCTCCGTGGCTACACATACTACCACAGCCCAGCTTACAAATGTGGCGGTGGAAACCAAAAGGCAGCACCTAGGGACTCCTACAGATTAGAGCCACAGGAAACCCGGGTCCCCTCCCCACTCCCACTAAGTCTGAGGGGCAACTTTATTGCCACAGCTGTGAAAATTAACAGCGGGTGACCAGCTCGATGGCTCTTCTTTGGTTTGGTTTTTGCTAGGGCAGGAACACGGACCTTCTGACAAGGCGTTGGTCGGTGCGTTAGAGGGACCGGACTGTAAAAGCAACGGGCAAGGAGGCAGGACATAGCACACGGGAGCAAACAAAGCACCAAACAAAGCCAGGAGACAGAGGCAAGGGCCGCTTGCATTCATCCAAGTGAGCAGAACCGAGCTGACACAGGCAATCCCAGGAAGAGTAGAATATTTTCTTGCCTGTCATGACACATCTAATTGAGGGAGGCAAGCCACCAACTCCAATTAACCCTGTGGATTAAAACAAATCTGAGTATTTTGATCAGGAGCTGCTGAAGCTGATCTGCATTGCTACATGCCCTGATAGCTGGAGGACTGTCTCAGAAATGAGAAACCTGGGGCTGGGGGTGGGGTGGGGATAGAAAGCAACTTTTTTTTTTTTTTTTTTTTTTGCGACATGCAGTTCCACCTATGCGTTCCCCATGTCAGGTGGCGTAGGCATTCTAGACTGAGCTGGAGGGGTTTGTACCAGCCACACTGTCTTCCAGCATGTCTGTTTGCAGGGCTGAGGCGGAGAGGGATGTTTATAATTCTTTGTATTTGAGAATAGCCGCTCCTACTGGCTTGTGGAATTTCAAGCGCTAGGGTGGCCAACTGCTGATTGTTATTGTGCAGGCGGGTAGTGGGCATCTGTTGTGTTTTAGAAATTCAGGACAGGCGCCATATTCCCTTACTGATAGAGCCTGGTTTCTCTTCTTTGAGGACGAGGCTTGTCTCTTCCCGTGGAGACCATTTAATTTTCATCAGGGTCCCTTCCTTTTCCCCAGACAAGGAGTAGGCCTGAGAACCACAATAGCCACAAGGTGGTTCTCTGTGTTCCCAGTCCTACTTGTTTGTTGGCTTATTTTTATTTCTGGTTTTATGAGACAGGAACTCTATGTGGTCAAGGCTGGCCTTGAACTTACTAGGTAGCCCAGGCCAGCCTCAAACTTATGTTCTTCCTGGCTCAGCCTCCAAAGTATGAGATTGCAGAAGTACACCTCCATATCAAGTTCATGTTTAATATTGACCAAAAAGGTTAAGAGATTGAAAAACAGTTAACTCATCCCATCTGCCATGATGCTCCAGAAAATTAAGCTGGGTGCTTATACAATACCGAGATTCCCAAGGTGCCTTGCTCTCCAACCCATCTCTGAGTTAGATCTTGTCTATTCTTTTGGCTTCCCTATATGCCTTCAAATCTGCTTTCAAAAAAGGCTAAAGTTGCCTAGAGTGTATTTGCTACCTGGGACCAAGGAAATTTATTTAATACAGACTCATATCTCTGTCAAAGTCTTTTTTGACAGATATTTAAAAGGAACGGTATCATAAGTCAGTTTGTCACATGAACACTGGTTCAAAAAACTCTCATGTCTTTTATAAGGCTCATTACTTAACACCATATCTTGCCTTCCTCATCTTCTCCTGACTCAAAGTGCCTCTTATGATTAATTTGTTGTTCATTTTAACTCCTGTGTCCCAATATCCTCAATGTAATAATAAACGGGCGATGGATTATCTACAGCCCTGATGGTCCAAAATTATAATTCATTCTGTCAAGTCTCATAGGAGACAAAGTTTTTTTAGTTTTGATGTTTTTTGTTATATGTAATATATGTGTATTTGACTATTAGGATTTAAGAACAAAGTAATAATTTGAGAAGTATAATGATACCGTAAAATGTCAAAAGTAGTGAGGGAAAGGTGATTAGGTCATGAATGGAGCCTTGAGATAGATGGAACGCCCTTACAAAGCAGAATGAACATGCCACCTCTGCTCTGTCTACCTGTAAGGTGACAGTGACAAGGGACTTGGTTCCTCTCACTCAGTCTGCTGGTCTCTTTGTCCACCTCAATCTTTGGCTTTCCCGCCTCTAGGACTCTGAGGCATTATATTCTGCTGTAATGTAGCCACCTAGGCCGGGGTATTTTGTTTTATTTATTTTTATTTATGTCTATGTGTGTGCGACTGCTTGTCCGTATGCGTGCCACATGAGTACAGGCACCTCTGGAGGCCAGATGTGGGTGTTCCCTCTGGAACTGGAGTTACAAATGGTTAGGAGCCACCTGAAATGGGTGCTGGGACCTGAGCCCAGGTCCTCTGCAAGAGCAGCGAGTGTTCTTAACTGCTGGGCCACCTTGTCAGCCCCTATATTTTCCTAATAGCAGCTACAGAGAGACTGAAAACCATCCTCAGTACATAGACATAGTGAAAATGTATGTATGCTATGGGTATAACAATAACTGAGTCTGTGGAGCCCTAGCTAACTAAATAGCCAATGTTCTGTCTCCTACATATAATTAATTCAGTCCTAACTGTCTGACTAGGTACATGCCATGAACACAAGTAACACCCATAGTTAACCAAACAGAAGGCTTACACTTAATGTCAATTCAAAGTTGGGATACTAAAGCTTTCATTTGAAATGACAATGAGCCGGGCGGTGGTGGCGCACGCCTTTAATCCCAGCACTCGGGAGGCAGAGGCAGGCGGATCTCTGTGAGTTCGAGGCCAGCCTGGTCTACAAGAGCTAGTTCCAGGACAGGCTCCAAAAAAAAGCTGCAGAGAAACCCTGTCTCGAAAAACCAAAAAAAAAAAAAAAAAAAAAAAAAAAAAAAAAAAGAAAAGAAAAAAGAAAAAAAAATGAAATGACAATGACACATTTAATGTTGACATCAAAGCAACAATGAAAAGTGTGTGTGAGAGAAAATACCGCTCTGATATCTTTTGTTCTATGAAATACATGTCTAAAATGAAGCCTTGTTTTGTACCCAGAAGTTCATCTGAAACTTGGTGTTAACTCCTAAAATTTGAGAAATGCTGTTGATTTTGGGTGTTGCTCCATAAATATTAAAAAGCTTTTAAGCTAGAAGAAAAAAAGTTTTGCTTAATTTCTCATTTTTATTCCTGGTTTTTAAATTGAAAACACAGTGCTTATCGGCACTTCACTGAAGATATTTTGTAGAATCCTGAAGTGCTGTTTCATAGCTTGAAAAACTTCCCGGGGCTCAGCTAGCCAGTTTCTGCAAAATGAGCAGTCACAAAATCAGATCCAAGAGTCACGTGTGATAATGACTTGTTTCATTTTGCAAATAAATTTAAAGATTTTGTTGTTTTTAAAGATTTATTTATTGTGTTTATAGTATTCTGCCTGCATGTATGCCTACAGGCCAGAAGGGAGCACCAGATCTCATTACAGATGGTTGTAAGCCACCATGTGGATGCTGGGACTTGAACTCATGACCTTTAGAAAAGCAGGCAGTGCTCTTAACCACTGAGCCATCTCTCCAGCCCCCTAAAGATTTTATTTTTAAGTGTGTGTGGGAGTGGGGAGGAGTAGTTTGAAAGAAAATGGCCCCCAAAGAGAGCAGCACTACAAGGCCTTGTTGGAGGAAGTGTGTCACTATGGGGGCAGGCTTTGAGGTCTCTTTTGCTCAAGCTTCCCTCAGTGTGACAGTCAACTTCCCGTTGCCTGCAAGCTGTAGCACTCTCACGGCCAACAACACATCTGCCATGCTCCCCTTCATTATCATAATAGACTGAACCTCTGAAACTATAAGCAAGTCACCCTCAATTATTCAATTCAATATCTTCTTTTAAGAGTTGCCATGGTCATGGTGTCTTTTCACGGTCATAGTGAACCCTAATGAGAGAGAGAGAGAGAGAGAGAGAGAGAGAGAGAGAGAGAGAGAGAGAGAGAGAGAGAGAGAGAGTTTAAGTACAGGAGCCTGAAGAGACCAAAAGAGGGTGGTGCCCCCCTTTAAGACTAGAGTTACACACTGGGAACACAACTTGGGTCCTTTGCAAGAACAGAGCCTGCTCTTAACTGCTGAGCCATCTCTCCAGCTCCCAGGTACAACATTCAAAAAAGCACATTTTTTGGGGGAGTGAGTTTTTTTTAAATGTACATTGTTCACAAGCTCTTGGTCCTCCTGCCTGTCTCTTTGACATAGCCTACTGGCATGCTTCACCACAGCCATCAAGGACGTTTAGAGGAGAACCCATTCCTAACCCACAACACCATTCCTGACTTGTTTACCTCATCCCTCCCCTTCTGTAATTATCTCAGTCTGGATGTCCCCTGAGACCTCTCTTCCTCTACTGATGTGTCTGTCTCCCCCAAATTCCTGGATGCCCCCAACCCTAAATAGAGTCTTTTCTTCATCTCCCCCCGTTTTTAAACCTCATTTTAAATTTCTTTCAAGAAACATCTGTCACGTTCCTCATTGTAGACACAGGTTATTCTAGCTGTCGTGAGCTGGACTATGACGTGACTATCCAGTGGAGATGATGTGTGAGCTTTGAAGTTTTCATGGAGGGTACAAGTCAGAAAGAGGCAAGTTAGTTATTGATAGATAAACGATACCGCACATCCTTATTTGAAAACAACGTACTGAGGCCATTTCTGTTGATAAAATCAGGCATCTTTTGAAGATTCCCCATCACATTAGCATAAAAAAGCCCTGAGAAGTTATTGAGAAACAAAGAGACCCGCTTCTTTATTTCATTTACTATTTCCCCGAATGGATCTCAGAATGAATTCTTTTGATCACAACCCCCCCCCCATCTTCTCACACACAAAAGCACCCACGGAACACAATTTGAGCAAAATGACTTTAAATAGTAAAAGAGATAACAAAAGTAATTGAAGGTACCTATCAAATACACAAGTGGCTGGTTGGTTTCCCAGGGACAGCTGCAATCTGAAGGTGGTCCACATATAATGCAAGCAGTGACATTTTCCCCTTTGTCTTATAGTTGCGGCATGAGGTAGCAGGGAAAATGGCCACTGACCAAGGGTGTGTGGTTCCATTGAGAGAGGCCATTCCAACCGCTTCGGAGAGTAGTTACCCTTGAGTTGGGTTTTCCTGAGGCATTTTCTGTTGCTACATCTCAGGTGCCTTGACTTGCTTGGACATTAGCCAGTGCCCTGGACTAATATGGCTGCTAATCCATTGGCTGTTGCCTAAGTATAATGGTGAAAAGGAGTGATTGGGGTAAATGGGTTTGTCCATAGCTAGTGTGTGTGAGCAAGCTCTCATGATTGTTCTGGGAAAGAATGAGAACCGATGCTTGGAGCTCCATGTGCTCATGCGGCAATCCAAAACCTCACAGATTCCAGGTTAGGAGCAACAACCAGTGAATAATTTGCACACTCTAAAGCTTCAGATGGACCTGATAAGATTGGAAATATTCCACAAGGTTCTGCATCAACAGAAAGATAGCCTATAAGAAGATTTTAGGTAATAAATGAAACATTGAAACTTTTGATTAATGGTGTCTAATTTACTTTGAACTATCAGTATTTAGATATTACACACTGATATCAGTGATGTTGGGTATCAAGATTTAAATCCGTCTCCAAGTTGGGAATTGCATCTCTTTTGGCCTTTTGGCTAAGATCAAGTGCTGAGTTTGAAATTTATAATTTTTTGTTTTGCTTTTTGTTTTGTTTTGTTTTTTCGAGACAGGGTTTCTCTGTAGCTTTGGAGCCTGTCCTGGAACTAGCTCTTGTAGGCTGGTCTCTAACTCACAGAGATTCACCCATCTCTGCCTCCTGAGTGCTGAGATTAAAGGCATTCACCACCATCGCCCGGCTTGAAATCTATAATTTGTTTAAAGTTTATTTCAACACGAAGTAGCATTTCTACCTAAAGATGCTAAACTCACAGGAAAAAAATATATGTGCCTAAAAATATATTTCAGTTTTTATGTTATATCCAAATGTGGCAATCATTAGCCACAGAACATTTCCAATTCTCCGTCCAGATAAAGCTAAGGTTGCATGTTTCTTCCACCTTATGGTAACTGGAGCCACGTGACTGACTAACTTTGGCTAAGGAATAGGAAAGGGAAAACCTCATGACTTACAGGCAAAAGTCTTAAGGACAAATACATAATTTTCCATAGACTGAGCAAAAAATTAAAAATTACTATTTCATGTCACCTAGGCTTGGGAATGCTTGTTACTGCAGGTTTTGCTCACTTGTTCTGACTGGTTTATCATATCTGACATGTCATCTGTATGTGTTCTTATTCTCTGTTTTTCCACCATAGGAATAAGAACACATACAGATGACATGTCAGATATGCATTTAGAGTATTTCTTAATCATTGGGAAACTGTGAAACAGGGTTATGGGGGGGTACAGTGAACCTTCAGAACTTTAAAACTGGGGAAAATAATTAAAAAGAGAATATTTCAATGCAAAATGTGACATATTCACACCATGGAATATTACTCAGACTTAAGAAGAAAGGACACATTGACATATGTTGTAGCATATGAAGACATTATGCTATGTGAAATAAGTCAGTCACAAAAATATAAATGCTGTGTGGTGAAATTATTTAGAATAGTCAAAGTCATAGAGACAGAAGACAGGCCTGTGGAGGTCAGAATCTGGGAGAGGGAATGGGGAATGCTTCTTGGGTATAAAGTTTCAGTTTTACAAGGTCATAAAGAAATGTAGAGATGTATATGTGTTCAGAACTGAGCGCTCATGTTGCATGAAACAATAAAAATAATAGAATAAGAGGTCATGAATTGAGAGGGACGGGTGTAGGCAAGCTTTATTTATTAAAACAAAGTATCACTACAGATGGGGGCGTGGGAGAAAATGGAGGGAGAAGGAGGAGGGAGAAATTATGTAACTACTGTGGTCATATAAGAAATTCTGTACCAAAAGGTATGGGGATGAATGATAAGGATAGTTGCACAATATACTTATAAATACATGAACTAGCCATGAACTGCTTACATTAAAATAGCTAAGATGGTAAACTTTATGTTATGTGCATTTTGCCGAGAAAAATTGAGGGGATGGTTTTGTAGAAGGAGACCAAATAGTCCATTTTCCCCGTAGGAGGTGAATCATGCCCTCTTTCTGAGCTTGCAGAGGACCTCAAGTCTCACCTGTAAGAAATAGAGAAAGCAAGGGATTCCTGGTGTCTAGAACGACATTTACTTTGTCTGCAAGAGGTCACCCGATAGCCAGATAGAAGCCATCCTCGTTCAACTGCCTCTAAGCAAAACTGTGTGCTCTCAAAGTTGTGGGGTTCATGTGGCAGTTTGAGGGAATAATACATCCCTTTCTGCTTCCCCCTGTGGAGATGAGGTCTTGTCAGAGCAAAGATAAGCCTTCCAGAAACCGCACAGAGAGGGTTCTGTGTGACAACATCCCGCAGGGCCCTAGCCCCCGGAACTTGGCTGGCAGTGTGGCTCATTGGTAAGTGCTTGCCCCTCGGGCAGAGACCCTGGACTTGATGCTCAGTACCAGTCAATAAAGAGGTTCATAAATCAAAGCTCCAAACTCCCAAGAAAATACCATGTGACGCGCCCAGCTTCCTGAGCAGGTGTCTTCATCTCTCCTGACAAGGTGGCACCTGTGATCTCTCTCCTACTCTTCTTGGGGACAAAAGAAGGTGACAAGGAAGGAAAGCTCCCCACAGGGAGCTGTTCTCTGAGAAGGCAATCTTCTCAACAGGGTAGGAAAGAGCACAATTATCCATGAAGGCTGTAATTAGTAGCGTCAGATTTAGCCTTTGTTCCTCTGTGAGAGTCCAAGGCACCACGTCATCACCTAAGACCTAGTGCTCTGTCTGTGACAAAGGTTTTGTCCCTCTGTGCGAAAGCCGGGGCTTACGACATCCCATGCCTGTGCCCCCGAAGGACTCATCTCATTCCAAGACAGCAGGCAATGCCTCCAGAAGGAAGCAGGAGTCTATGGCGCTGCCGGCTAACTCTTACCAAATCAATCCCCTTTTGGGGCCGCCTCTCCAGAACCTCCCGCCAGATTTTGATGAGAGCGCCACTTCTGGAGTTCACGAGAAAAGCGTGGGGGATAATTCACTTAGAGCTCCACTGTGGAGCAAAACCTTCGCAACGCAAGCGAGAAAATCCACCCGCATACCACACTCAGGCAAGCGGAGACGGTGGGGGTGTAAGCCGCGACACACACATGCACACACACATGCACACACACTCAGGTCCACGCGGGTGTGCGAGTTTAGCTGGGAAATCTTCATAGAGGACAGCAACGCAGCAGCCTGGAGCATTTGTGCGTCGGGGCAGAAGTGAACCCACATTTTAGCAATGCTTTTTTCTCCCTCTCTCTTGCTTCACAGTCAACTGCCATTTCGTTTGAAGCATCTGTTCTGGGAGGGGGGGGGTGTACACCATCAGTACGTGGTAAGTGCTTGGGAAGGGAGCTCTGGAGAAACACGCCCCACTTAACTCCTCTTGGCTCTGCGATTGATTACAGGGTCTGGGCTCTTTCTGGCTACATCTCCTTGTCTGTGAAAAGTGGAAGTCAAGTCTTTAAGGAGAATGAGCATCTGCGCGGTTAGTAATTCGCCTTGAGTCAGAAAGTCTAGACACTCCCCCGGGGCTGTGAAACACGCAGTGTGTTTCTGTGACCTTCAAGACTCTTTTGTAACCCAAAAGGTATTAAGTAACCAGATCTCAAAGGCAATGGGCGCCGCCAGGACATGGGCAGCTAGGGAAAGTGTACTGAGCTGGTGGCTCAATGCAGACAGTCGTACCCTGAGTGGGTGATATACAGCCAGAGCCACGAATCGGGCAGAGCTCAGTCCCATCCAAAGGCCATTGATTTCCTACCACAACAACCTGAGGATTTGACCTGAGCCTCGTTTCCACTTGCTGAGCACCGCAATCGGACGAGCTCATAGATACCGGGACTGCCGGGTGCCAGGCATATAACCTGATTTGCTTGCGTTTCGTAGAAACTGCTCTGTGTCAGATGGGTAACGCTTGGTGGATTTCAGTGATTCTAAGATGTCCATTGCTTCCTTTTGTTATATCATCTAACATTTGCTCTTTTAGGTGTATCGTAGAATTGATGAAGAAGTATATAAATCGTGGCAGACTGCACACTCCTCTCTCATCTTCCTCAGTGGTACAGAAGTGAACAGTGTGCTACGTTCAGTGGGGAAACCTAGGCTCAAGTGGATTAAATAGCTCACCCAAATAGAGAGCAGTAGAACTAGAATTGGAATCCACACAATTTCTGGAGTGGACTTTCTTGAAAGGATTCAGACTTACTGGATTTGTTAATGAAACTCATTGTTTTGCATAATTGCTATATGCTAATTAAAAAGGCAGGGGTGGGTGGGTTTGCAAACTTACTAGGGTTTGCAATCCAGTTTGTTCATGTGACTTCAGGCAAGCCTTACCTTCCTGTGCCTCGGCTTCTGTAACCCATTAGATGGTGACAATAATCACAGTCACTAATCCACAGGATTATAATGGGAGCTAAACAAGTCTAAAATCATGCCTGACATATCTGGAAATTCTCCATTAAAATTTAGCTGTGATTTTAACTTTCACGTATTTTTGGAGAAAGGCAACTAGGGAAAAAAGTCTAACAAAAGAAGGTGTTAAATAGCACAACTGATTGGCCCTAAAATTATCTTGATGTCAGAGAAGTGCTTGAAGATTTAATTTTATTCTATCTCTTCAAAACCAAGAGATCAAGTAAAATGAAATGGGAGAATATTGTGAAAGTGGCTAACAGAGGTAAGGGGTCGGGACAGGAGGAAAAGACCCTGGGACAGTGATGTCTGGGGCTGGCTTGAGCAAAGGGGCTGTTTGAGGAGATAGGGATAAGGTGTGATGCAAAAGTCAGCCAGAGCAATTGAAAAAGCTGTGCTCCAGACAACAGTAGCAGAACTGGGGACCAGAATAGAAACGTCATTTTCAATCCCCAGGTCCTGATTCCTTCTGAAACTGTGGAATGAATTCAGTAGTTCACAGCCAGTATCTGTGAAATGCCAAAGGAGAGACAAGACGCAAGTGGACACAAGGCAGGATAGAAGACAGCACCCAGGACCTATGTAAAGGAGAGGCAAGAGGCAGGTAGACACAAGGGAAAACATCAGACAGCACCCTGAGTGTAAGGAAGAAGGACAAACATTGTTTCATGGTATTCGGGGATTCAGTTGGGGGAGTGGAAATCTAGGTGTCCGGCGGTGTTTTTCTGTCTTCTGGTCCTGAGATGGTTTCAATACCCTAAGGCTGTGCCTTCCTTTCGCTCGGCCACTTTGCCTTAAATGCAACTCCTATCCCTCCCTCCCACATCCTTCCAGATGTCACACCCTAGGTCTGACCTTCCCCGGGATGTGAGCCAGCTGGAAATTCCACACAGGATGTCTGGTCACCTCAGGAAGCCAAGCTGTCCTCTTAGGTTTTTGCATTATTGAAAGATAAACGACAGAGAGGAGTCAAGCGGTGGACAAGTCACACTCATCCATGGCGCTCGTACAAATCAAACCCACTTGGGACCTGACTAAGCAGTTTGATTTCACGCTCAGATCAAGACTCAGGTGGAGGAGAGGATCCCATAGAGCAAGCTCCATTCCTGCTTCTGCACAAAGACCTGGGGTGAGAAAGGAATGCCTCTGTCTTCGGGGAACTGACTCCTGAAGGTGAGCGCTAGAACTCAACAAGGCCTCGTGGCTCTAAGCCACGGAGAGAGCGGTCTACAGACACAGAGCACTGCAGCAGAGACCCTAATTTCCTGCTCTTACATCTCCAGACACAGGCAAGCAGGAAAGCTCAGGTCCTTGCCACCGCCACCTGAGAATACAACAGTCCCCACGGACTCTAAACTCAATCTGTCTGCGCAGCTGTGTTGCTCCACAGAAGGAACACATATTGAGCCTCCAGTCACCAGAGCCCAATTTGCCAGAGCACAGTGCCCTGCTAATGGAATGGAACCGTTGCTAGATTCCAACTTGCCCTAAATCAGGAGACGGCCTTTGCATCCCAGCAGTTGCTAGCCGAATCCCAGAGCCCTCAGCAGTCTCCTTGCGCGGGCACGTCTGCCCCTTTGCAAAGCCCAGCCCCAGGCTCATGGCTTCCACAGGGTCCCCGGGGCCCAAGGACAGGTGCTTGCACAGCGTCTCTGGCCTTTGCAAAGATGTGGTGCAATAGGCTGGCACTGGTATAAAACCATACAGACGGATGGAACAGCAAGGAGTACCCAGAAATTAACCTGCCTACATACAGCCAAGTGATTTTTCAACAAAGTAGAAGACACATAGAAGGGCAGTCTCTTGGATTGGTGTCCATGGGGCACTAGATATATATCCACAAGAGAATGAAATTCGATTACTACCCCATATATACTGCTGTGAGATATTTTGATCACATTCTGACATTAAAGTTTGCTTTGAATCAGAGGGTGGAGCTAGCTACTAGCTGACCGTAATTAACCGCAGAGGTTTTGGAGGGTTGAGGACAGATAGAGAGACAGGAAGTAGTAGGGTGGGGCTTAGAGATGATCTTAGTCCTTTTGGATAGAGGAACAGAAGAGATAGGAGGTCACTGGTTACTTCTCTGCTGTTTCTCTGATCATTCAGGTTCTTACACGGATATCTGACTCTTGATTTTTTTTATTGATAAAGAATGATTAGATAAATGCAACAATATTTAAGAAACACAACTCAAAGTGGACTAAAGACTATCGGATCAAGACTACGAAGCTACTAGAAGAAAGCATGGGGGAACTGCTGCGAGCCATCAGTGCAGGAGGCGGACCCCCATAGCAAGAGTGATGGAAGCAAGAAGCGGCAACTGGAATTGCACCCAGTAAAGACGTTTCTGCTCCATAAACAAAGCCAAGAGTAGAATGAAGGGACAAGAGGAACAGGCGAAAATATCCGCAAACCATCCACCCAGCAGAGGATCGATATCCAGAGTATGTAATTATCCGATTAAAGCACTGGGCAAGTGATCTCAATCTCATTCGTGTTTGAAAAGGAGACATAGAAACAGGCAAGAAAAGTGTGAAAGAAAAATACTCATTATCACTAGGCATCAGGGAAATGTAAATCAAGGTCCCGATGATGGACTGATTTCACCCTAATTAGAACTGCTATCATCAATAGTCAACAACGACAAAAGTTAACAAATGCCGGTAGGGGTATAGAGAGAGGGCAGCTGGTATGCACTGTTGGTGGGAGCATAAATTAGTACAGTCATTATGCCAACCAGTGTGGGGGTTCTTCCAAGAACTAAAAATAGCCTGCTGTGTGACTCAGCAGTCCCGTTACTGGTTTTATACCCAAGGAAAATGAAATCGGTAAGTCTAAAAGGTCTTTGGACTCCCAAGTTAATTGTAGCTCTATCTATACTAGCCAAGACATGGAATTT
This sequence comes from Arvicola amphibius, assembly GCF_903992535.2. Classification (NCBI taxonomy): domain Eukaryota; kingdom Metazoa; phylum Chordata; class Mammalia; order Rodentia; family Cricetidae; genus Arvicola; species Arvicola amphibius. The sequence goes on along the minus strand of NC_052063.2, from coordinate 10,832,082 downwards.
TCCAAAGTGTCTATCAACAGAGGAACAAACAAAACACGGCAAGTATACACCATATGCCTGTGCATTTTAAAAAATTAAATATTTTCATTTGTGGCAATATGGATGGAATCAGACAGCATCATGTTAAGTGAAAGAAGCCAGGCAAATAAGGCAAGTTCTGAGTGTTTTAATTCACTGGCGGAAGCTAAAAAAAAAAGTGACTGCATAGAAAGAGAGAATGGAATTCTTATTATTAGAGATGAGGAGAGGGCGAAGGGAAGATAGAGACTAGGCAGCATGCACCAGCACACAGCTAGATGGGAGAGATCAAACCTGATACACAGTAGGTTAACCATCGTCTACAAATTGTATTTCAAAGGAACTAGAAGTGTTTGAAGAGATAGAAATGATAATTATACTGCTTTGATTAGTATAAGCTGCATGATGCACCAAATTCTATACTGTACAATATGCATTATAAAATAGTATATAACATTAATTTTTTTCCTGTACTTATATGAACCTAACTATGGAGTGAATTCAGAAATGAATCCTGTCCTTACATATTATCAGGAAACCTAAGTAGAACTCAGCAGGCAGTAGAAAGAGAGATTGGCCTGGGGTCTAGCGGTCCCCAGCATAAAGCTGTCCCCTAGAGATAAGCCAGGCTGAGGCCTGGTTCCCCTGCCAGCCATTCTTCAAAAGCTGTCTCGAATTCCTCATTTGTAACCCCCTCCAGGGCTTGCAACACTCACTCTGTGTGGGGCTTGCTTGGAGGTAGGTAGTGTTCTGCTTTAGGAAGAGCCTGGGAGTCAGCTGCGGTCAGATCTAATCTATCAGAGCGAATGTTTGAAAACCACACTGAGCCTTTGAAAGGGGCAGCAGATCTTTCTCCTCCTGTTCATAAGCAGTCTCTACAGGAGTGATTCTATCAGTTCATTAAGGTTCCTAGGAAATGGTGACTGGGGGACAATCAAGGAATCTTAATGGCATGCAGCTATGATTAGAGCTAATAAAGTTGACGATATCTCTCCCAAGTTTGATTTTTAAGTTAAGGAAAAGGGAAAAAATGAGAAAAAAAAATGAGGGATCAACTCTGTGCCCTCCAATAGAGCTCAGTTCTGGACAATCCAAGAATTTGGAGAGAAGAATTAAAAGCTACAAGATTTCTTTTGAAGGTGGCCTCTTCTTGTGGCTGTTTCCTCCCCATCCTCAGGATTGAAGAATCAGCTAACAACGGAGGAGGTCATGGGACAATGGGTCATGGAAAAGAAGAGGAATAGCCAATCCTTTCTTCATGTAAGTCAGAGGTACAACACAGGAAAAAAAAAATCGGAAATAGAGACAAGAATATAAAATCACCTGTAATCCTGCTACCAAAGCATAAACATCTCAGCAGAATATAGAGGTCCACCCCTTTAATCCCCTCACTTCGGAGACAGGGGCAAGCAGATCTCTGAGTTAGAGGCCAGCCTCATCAATAAAGAGAATTTGAGGGCAGCCAAGACTTCATGGTGAGACACCGTCTCAAAAGAGGAGAAAAAAACTCTAAGAAAGGAAAAGCATTTCTAATATATTAATATATGTTGGTGTATCAATTTCAAAATGTGTATGTGTAAGTTGTATGCATAAATATATTTACATATGCACATAGAGTCATAACTCGTAAAATAAAATATATTTTCCTTCCAAATAGTATACTATAGATTCTTTAGAATAGTTTTGCTTTCTCTCAACAATAAATGAATGTGTCACATGTCGGTAAGAGTATTTCATCATTTTAAGTTGCTATTTGATAGTATTTTCATGATGGACCATAATGTATTAGCTAAAGCCTAATTTTAGGCCTTTATATTCAACAGTCTCTTTTATCTCAGTAATGCTGAGATATCCCTGCCTAGGCTTTAATCTTCTCTCCGACGTCTTCTCTCCCCACAGTGATGCAAGCCTTGTTTCTCTAGAGGTGAAGCCTTTTGTTGGAAGATAGCACCTCCTAACTGGGATTAGTGGCTTTATAAAAGAGCTATCAAAAGGTTTACCATCTCCCTATGCCCCGAGAAGAAGCAGAAAAAAGACAAGACAAGAGGAGAAGCAGAAAAGTTGACTGACTGTGTAGGTCCTTGCCTGAGCACACTCTGTCACCTTGACTGTGGACGTCCTCGTCTTCAGAATAGTGAGACATAAACTTCTAGAGCTTGACAGCTAGTCCGTGTGTGGCTTTCTGTTATGGTATCTAAGATGCTCCCGATATCAACTGACCACGTTAATTGCAGAGAACTAATATATTAGGGGGCGGGGGAAGTCCCAGGAAAGAGTAACTAAGTGATGATTCTTTCATATAGCTATATGATATGTATGAATAGGTATAAGAGCTTGTGTACATGTAATAAATGTATGCACACACATATACAAAGTTTAATGATGTGTTTATTTTGTTTCAAGTAGGGTGGGTATAGGTTAATTAAGGGAGACCGAGAAAGAACTCATGAGAATGGGAGTGGTCCCAAGGAAGAAACACCCTTAAAAACATACTTTTAAAGGGGTCAGTGATATAGCCGTATCTTCACAATATGTGACAGAAATCACTCCAGCTCGACTAATATAGGTCATTAATATTTAATTCCTACTCAATACTCTATCCTGAGGATTGTCATAATTCATCCAGGTCGTCTTTTATTAATGGATTTGGTGTCCTATCCACTTTCAATTATTAAAACTGAGGTTGCAGTGGTCATCCTAGTACATGTGTACGTGTACACTAGGGGTTTAATTTCTGTAGTTTAGGCTCCCAGGAGTGGGACTCTGGGTAGAATTTCATGTGCACATACATTTTTAATGGAGGTCATAAATCATTTTTACATGTCTCTCCAGTGATATATAATCTGCCCTCGACCAGATTCCCATTCCTGGTAGTAATAGGGACATTTACCCTTTTATGCTTGCCACAGTGACTGGGTATCTTCACGGTTATTCTAATTTCCATTTCTCTGCCCATCAGGAAAAGCTGAACATTTTTCTCTTACTCTTGTTCTTCTGACAATTGTCTTTTTATATCTCCAACCCGCTTTATTATTGGTTTGACTATCCTCCTCTTTTTTTTTAAATTATAAAAGAGCTATTCTTAAATTATAGAAATGAATTTGAATGTATCATTTGAATTTGAAGTTATTTTCTCCAACTTATTTGCCTAGGGACTTTCTACTTGGTATTTATTGGACTTTATACTTGGTATCTGTGGATATACAAATGATATCTGAGAATTTTATGTATATATACATGCAATATACACAATACCTATGTATTCTGGCACTAATTAAGAGCATTTCCCCTGGGTCAGGGAGATGGCACAGCAGACAAAGGCACCTGCTGTCCAACTTCAAGACCTGAGTTCAATCCCTGGATCCCACACACAGGAAGATAAGAATTGACTCTCACAAGTTGTCCTGACGGCCACACATATATTACGGCATGAACGTGTGTTCACGTGCCTACACTCTCATCCCTTCTCCATGAATGAATGAACATAAATAAGTAAACAAAATCAGGTACCTAGCAGTTAGTGCCTCGAAAGAGCAAGTGGATGGCTCTTGCCATTAGCTCTGCTCTGCTTTCTTTCAGTCCTGCCACAACTCAAAATGACTGGTAGTGGTGCTAGAAAGGACTCCAGACAGGCCGAGCAGAGGCGGTTAGGTCTCACCTGACAAGCACTGGCAGGCAGTTGCTTGTGGACCGTATTCATGACTCTAACTATGGCATCTGTGTAGTCACGGAGATCTGGGCATCGCTGCTGTGGAGGATAGTGTGGTCCTTCTAGATCGCTGGTTCTCATCCTTCCTAACGCTGTGGCCCTTTAACACAGTTCATGCTGTGGAGACCCCCAACCATAAAGTTATTTTCACTGCTACTTCATAACTGCAATCTTGCTACTGTTATGAATTGTCATGTAAATTTCTGTGTTTTCTGATGGTCTTAGGCAACTCTGGGAAAGAGTCCGTTAACCCCCAAAGGGGTCGTGACCCACAGGTTGAGAACCACTGTTCTAGAGTGTGTCTCTGGAAACGATTTAAACTGGCCCATCTAAAGGGCATGTGGTTTCTTATTCTCTCAGGACTCAGAACTCTACAGTTGGCCAGCATTGGTGATTCCAGGGGACTGTACCTTGGTGAAAAAAAATCATAGTTTTGCGTTTTTAAAATTCTGTTTGAGTATGTTAGAGGTTTAATTAGCTTTTCAACCAGCCAGATTCTGATTTCAAGTCTAAACCATATTTAAGTATAACAGTGGCTTCAAGGATGCTGTAGCTTCTGTGGGTTTTGTTGGCTTTGATTATTTGTAAAAATTTGATCATAATTGTGATACAGAAGTTATAGTAACAAACATGTGTTTTTATAGAGACATTCCATGCCATGGACAAGCTCAATAGAGGTCATGGCTCACTCCCCCAACCTTCCTCTTCAAATACTATTTCTTCTACTTATTTTTTTCTAAAATAATTATCTTATTTTTACCTTCAGGTGTCAGCCCATCAGGAATTTATTTTTGAAGCTAATACTAAACTTATATCCTATCTTCAGGAGAACAGAATTTATTTTTCCTTAGGGAGGAGAGGGGGATTTTTTTGGTTTACATGTCTAGATCATATTCCATCACAGAAGGCACTCAGTGTAAAATTGAACAGAAGTTGGAGGCTGAACACACGGAAATGTTGCTTTCTGGCTCACTCACAGGTTCATGCTTACCTGGCTTTCTTATGCTGCTCAGAACCATCTGCCCAGGGAATGATGTTGCCCAGAGTGGACAGGACTCGCCTGCATCAATTGAGGCAATCAAAATAATCTTACACAGACATACTCACTGACAAGTTGATCTAGAAAATTCATTCATTGAAAATTCTTAGATGAATCTAGACTATGTCAAGTTGACAAAGCTAATTGAGACAAAGGGAATTAAAGCTTTTTTAATATATAAAATACAACTTTTGTAAATGCTTCCTCAGTAGTTCATATTAGTTCATATTATCTAATGTTTTTAATCATTCTTCTATAAAACTAGGCAATATCTTGAGTAATTAGTCTTACTAAATGGTTTGGGTGTTGATATGCTGTGGGTCTTGAGTCTGTCTCAGTGTATACATGACTTAAGAGATTTCGTCAGAGTAGAAAATAAATGATGAACCAATGTAAGTTTTCATTTTGTATAATATGTAAAGGTTGCCATTTAATTACAAATTTCATCTGATTATTAGAGATCAGAATATTTGGAATGAATATTCCTTCTCAGGAACATTATGTAGATTCCTGTTTGTTCAGGTCATATTTTGCCCCATTTTTATCATTAATGTGTTTTGGATGGTTTTCTTATTTACATGTATAGGTAAATTTTGAGCATGTAAAAAAAAAAAACCTAATGGTTTTCTCTTTATTTTGGACCTACCCAGCTTATCAAATTATCTTTATCTTCCTTGTTTTTATTAGAGTTTCTTTGTGATGTCATGTATAAAATTAAATGACCAACAAAATGTTTCACCTCTTTCTTCCATATTTGTACTTTGCATATTATACAACATATGTATTGTGTGTGCAATTATTTCCTAGGATATGCCGGTCATATTAAATGATAATGGCAATACTATAAGTTCCTATCTTGGTCTTGATTTTGACAGGACTTGTGATACAGCCTGATTTTCCTGCCTCCACTTTCTGAGTGGGATTTCAGGCGTAGTCACTACACCTGCTCTATGAGGCACTGAATATTGAACCGAGAGCCTCATGGGTAAGAAGTAGGAACTTTGCCAACTAAGCCACATTGGAGCTCCAAAATTTCACTTTTTATTAAAAATAACTCCTCTCGATTCTTAGCTGTTGGTTACTCATACCTCTGTCCTTGTTCTCTCATTCTAGAATCCAGCTAAGCCCAGTTTTCTAGGGATCGTTGCCGTTTTTTATAATTGAGGAAGCTGCCATGGCCAGTTCATACAGTGGCCCTTATGCCTGAGCTCTGGCATAGTATAGAGCTATTCCCCTTGTGTTTTGTTGGCCAAGACCGATACCTGGTCAGATGATGGCCCCGTGGTATGGTGATGGTAACGTTGTGGAGAATTATAATTCCCCCACAGGCAAAGCACTAAGTAACCAACAACACAGCACACTCTGCTTCCCATCACCATCTGTGACTGTTTGCAGCTGCTGTCTCGTGCTGACCTTTAGAATCTTCATGAAGAGCGGAGCCCATTCTGTCTCTACCTATGGCGTTCGGTGTGTTTTAAGTTGGTGTTGTGTTAATCCTAATGCAGCACCATTCGTGGGTGTGGTACAGTTGTCGGGTGCCTTTAGTTTGTTGATTCAACAGAAGTGATTTCCTCATAATTGACTCTTGGGTTCCCAGAATAGCTGGATTCAGAGCTGTGAACTATTCCCCTGATAATCTAATGAATTCTAGCTCACAAAACAGAATTGTCTTTTCCCTCATTAGTGTAATTAGTTGATAATGATCTACTCCAACATAGTTTCAGGTCTGGCTTTTAGGTAATGCACATTTCATAAGGTGGATTTGGAGGTTTTTAATTTTTATTTTCACAAATTAGAATAATTTATTGGAGTTAGTTTGTGGAAATATTTTCTATTTAAACTTAGTTCTACATTGCTGGATTCTAATGCTTTTCCCCTCCCTCCCTCTCTCTCTCTCTCTCTCTCTCTCTCTCTCTCTCTCTCTCTCTCTCTCTCTCTCTGTGTGTGTGTGTATTCACATGGATGTATGCTTACATGCATGTAAATGCATGTGAGTGTGCAAACATGTATTCGGAGGTTAGAGGTGAGGTCAGGGTCATGCATCTCCCTCAATTACTCTATCCTTTTTTTCTTTTGAGAAAGTCTCTCATTAAATCTAAAGCCCATCAATTTAACTAGGCTAACTGCCTAATGAGCTCCAGGGATCTAACTGTCTCTGCTTCCCCAGTGCTGGAATTATTGTGGGGGATTCACCAGAGAAGACTGCTCAGCAGGTTTAAGCCAATATAAAGTCTTTATTAGCTGACCAGTGGCTACAGTAAGTGTTTGGGGTGAGCTTTTCAGCACAAAAACCATATTCTGGGTTGACATGCTTCAGTTAACAAGAACAGTTTGCCAGAAGCAGAGCTACAGAAGTTAAAAGACGAGGTTAGTACAATTTGAGACTTTCCCAGAACTATGTGGACTTTGACGGATTAGCGTTTGTTTTAGTTTTGGTTGGTGGTGCTGTCTGTATGCTGAGTTTTACAGTCTGAGTGGTACTTCTATCATGGAGTCTGTCATGCTAAGGTCTAGGGCTCCGCAACGGAATTATAGATGCATATCACCCACCTGGCTTTTTACATGGATGCTGGAATCTTAACTCAGGTCCTCCTGTCTACGCAACTGGGCCACCTCCCTGATCCCTAGCGTTTTCACCTTCCAAACTTAAATTCATATTAAAATCCTCCGTTTAGCAAAAGATTTTCAAATATATGGGAAGCCTGCCTTTATTATAATCTTTTGTGTATTGTATGGGTGTGATCATGTCTCTTAATTCATTCCAACTTTATCATTTTTTCAAAAGCCTGTGTATGATTTATAAATCTGTATCACTGATCAAACAGTAACTTTTAGCCCGGCCAGTAGAACATAAGGCTCTTAGCATGATGTCCAGAACTGATGTAAGAGAGTCAGACATGGCAGTTCAGCTTGTGCAGGCAGACGGATGCCTAAGACTCACTGGTCAACAGTGTCCCACGTGATGAATTCTAGGCTAGCTGGGTAGAGTGGACAGTGTCCAGGACATAACACCTGAGATTGTCCTTTGGCCTCTGCATGTATATGTACATAAATGCACATACACATGGGGACACACATATACACAGTACTCTCAGATAGTCAGAGGCTGAGGCAGGAGGATCACAGATTGAGGTCAGCCTGGGTTACATGGCAATAACAAGGCTTTAAAAAAAAGAAAGAAAGGTAGCTTTTACATTTCCTTTCCACTGTTAGGTCATTTTCTGACTCATTGCTTTCAACTTATTTATAAATTTCATTTTTAATTTTTTCTTGCTCATTTTGCAATTTCTCAAGGAAACTACCCATGTTTTGAATGTTTGAGTCATAAATAGTAGAGATATCCATAACTGGTATCTATATCTATAACTAAGTTTGTCTTCAATAGTCTTCATTTCTCATGGGATAGACTGACTCTCATTGCTTTCCAGGTGGCAGTGTAAGTTTTGCCACAACCCCACCCAAATTTTCTTCACACACTCAGGTACTCGTGCACCCTCTTTGTGGTTCATCTCCTCCCCTCCTATGGTTTATAAACTAGTTGTTTCCAGATTTCCCCAAAGCTACTAGCTCACATTCACACATGTCCTAATGCACACAACTAGCTCTGTGTGCTTCATCGTTGTCTATATTTCTCCGAGTCAACAATAAATATATTTTTCTTTGTTATTTGTAGCATGATCACACAGTACAGAATGTTCAGATTTACCTTCCTTCTCTGCCTTGCCCTTCACGCCCATTCTGTTCAAACACTAAATCCTGTTTGTTTTATCATACAGGAAAATTACCTTCCTGTGTCTCCGTCTCGGCCATCGCTGCCTTAGCTTGTACATTTGCCATTTCTGGCAGGTTATCTCAAAGACGCCAGACTTTGTTTCCATTTCCCTTCTCCCTGTCCCATTCTGTTCCAAACCCAACCCCTAAGACCTCAGCAGTGATCTCCCGAAGATGCGAGTTCCACTGTTTAAAAGTTCTTAGGATTCTCTCCGATTCCAGAACAAACTCAGCACAGTCTGCACACCCGTTTCCTTTCCCCTGGAAGAGAAAAGCAAAAATAGCGCGAGTCACAGTTTTGATCTCATGAGCTTCTCTATCAAGGCGCCTTTATCCTCAAAAAATACTGAGTGGAAAAAGGCGCTAACATTTACTCTTGTCTACTATGAGCCAGGTCTTGTACTAGGGTTTGTCATTGTTTTATTCTATTGTTATGAAATACATGGAATCTTTTTTAGCTGTAAGTCTAACTATCTTATTGCTGGTGGCTTACACCAAAAACACAGTGCATTCTTTTGTTACAACAAGTCTCAAAGTGGACAGGTTTCCAGACCCCCGTTTTCCATTTTGTTATACTTAGCCGACTGGCGCTTATGTGTGTCTGCTTGTTTCATCAAGAAAGCAACACGACTGGTGAAGGTCCAGATAACAATGGGAGAAGGAAAATAGCTGACGGGTGGGAGGGGACTCTCAAGGAAGCTCTACAAAAGAAGCAGACATTGCCCCAGAATCCCCAAACAGGTCTCCGTTTACATCTCATTAGCCAGACACAGGCACCGGACTGACTGTTCCTCTCTTCAAACAAATGGGGTTTCCAGCCTCTGTAGGGAATGAATGCAAGAGGATGGGGAAAGAAAGACCAAGAGATGGGCCCAGAACAGAGTCATGGCTTCTTTACAGAGTCATCAGTTCATCAGTGAGACCAAAATTATCCAAAGTTACGCTCTTGGGAACTGGTGGCTCTTGGATTGGACGGGCACTGAGTCCTGTTTCCAGACCTGACCCATGTTCTCCTGTGCTCTGACAGGATTTCAGACAGGTGTGATCATGGGTCATTTTCCAATACCAGTTGCTTTTCTTGAAATCACACTGCATATATTCTCATGCACGGAGTAGAGTTACTTACAGTGTTCTCATCCTGACATCTCATGCAACCTGGTTTCCTTTTTTAAATGGAAACTTTAGGGACCACACTAAGGCTGCCCAGACTGGCTTTGAAGCACATTACATAGAAAGCGACCACATTCAACTACTCGCTCTCTCTCTGACCGTCTCAATCCCCCCATTGGCGCTCCCTGCCAAGTTTCATCCTTTATCTGTGAAGATGGTTTTCGACACAATCTTCCTGACCTTTGACCTCTTCACTTTGCCTAATGAATAGCTTGTAACTGGGGAAAGACAGTTAAACCTCCTCTAATATATCAAAGGAAAGAAATGAAATAACTACCTTGGGAGAAGGTTCATTTCGACAGCGATTTCCAAGGGAATGAAATATGCATATGAGACTCGGTGCCTTATGTTTCCATCATCCCCCCTTTAATAAATCAGAGTCCACGGGGCAAGAGTCCAATTCTTTGCTGGTGCAAAAAGAACTTAAACCTTTTATTAGCAACTGTGTGATATCTGTGATGCTACAAAGGAAACATGATTTCAGGTGGTTAAGTGAAGGGAATGCCTGTAAGTGGTAGGAAGCATTAAATGGTACTGATTCAAACCCCAGCAGAATTCTTTCTCCCCTGACAATCATTTTCAGCTCCATCTGCTGCCAAATTCATTTTGTATAGAATTAAAGCTGTGGGCAGCTTAGCAGTCAGGGTTACAAATCAAGATTTGAGAAACGCGTAGATGAGGGAGGAACTATCTATATTCTTTTCCTTTGGAAGCAGCCCAAACTTAGCTCCTAAAATGGGCTGAAAAGGTTGCCTTTTCTCCCGAGAGGCTGGATAACCCAGAACACGCATGCCACTCTGAGAAACATTAGACCAAGAAATGTCCATATTGTTCCCGGCCGCCCTGGTGGTTTTAGCGATGCCTGTCTTTTTTTTTTCCAGCTTAGACGGCAAGCTTTGCTGTGGTGGGAACATGGTAGTCCCAAAGACGGAAAACAACCCAGGTGGAAATTGTTGGCTTGGAAGAGGCAGGCGTTTCCTTGTACAAACATTTCCAACGCTTTCGAAAGACACAGGTTTCTGCTTTGACATGAATTCAAAGATGAGACAAATGCAAAATACACAACTTTCATGAGCGAGTAGAGTATATAATATAGGTAATTTAGATATAATAGTATAGATGGCCCCTGACTCACAGCTGTTCAGAGTTTTGACTCTCTATAACGGTGTAATGTGGCACACATTCAGTAGAAACCATACTTCGAATTTTGAATTTTGATTTTTTTTTTCTCCTGAGCTGGTAACATGCATGATAGAATGCTATCTTAGCATGCTGGGTGGCAGAAGCTGGGCACGGATTCATCATCTATACAGTCAGCAGCATGGACAACCCACATACTACCATGCACTGCATTACTGGGTTATGGTATTTAGTAGGTGGGTGTATTCACTGCGTTCCCAACTTCAGGTATTTTCCAATCACAGTGTGTTTCTCAGACTACAACCCCGTGGTTAGGTGGGAGTGTATATGTACATAGACTTCAATCTTGAGACTGTTCGTACTGTAAGGAACAGAGATGGAATATGATAGACAGAGGCAAACCCAGCAAATGTTCTTCATACTTAGTGTCTGCCATAACTGTTGCCATGGAAACATTAAATCCTCAGCAGACTTCCTGGAAGTTAAGGATCTGCCTGCAGACTTCTTTCCAGATGCCAGCTTGCTCGCTTGTTAAATAAAAACTGGCATTTATCACACGGGAGATTTTATCTCAGCCCACACTGGATCCCTACCCAGGGTGTTACACACAGTACACATGGGAGAAAGGCTTTTAGATAGCAGGGGAGTGTCATTGACTAGGTGTCTCGGGGTTTTAGATTCAAGGACCTGTCAGCCTGATGGTTCTTTTCTTCCCTCATCAACACTTCCTGCAAAGAAACAAGTTGAAAATAGAACCAGCTCTTGGTGGCCAGATGATGGGAACTCACTTTGTCAATGAAACTGTCTGCCCGTGTTAAACAGCATAGGTCTTTCTGGATACGAGTGAGAAAAATCACATTTTGTTGTAGACACCTCGGGTCGTCTCTTTAAGAGTAATTTCCCCTTAGCAATTAGACAGCAGTTTGCTCTCAGAAAGCAGACTAATTAATTAGGAAGCAGTTAAATGAGTTCTTTAAAAATGTCTGAACGTGTTCTTCTCTTCTTTCCTAATCCTCCTCAACTTAGCTAATAGCTTTTTTTTTTTTTTTTTTTGAAAGAATCCCCTCCAATAACCAATGAATAACAATTATATTGCCACTCTTGCTTCTGGTCTTAGTTTAAGAAATGGCTTTAAATGATTACAAGGACCGCTGTGTACATCACCGGCTGTTGGTCCAAAGTTGCTCACCCCTGACACAATCCACAGCTCTAGCTCCTTCGTACCCTGGTAACTGTGACTTTACTTGACAGTCACGGCCATCGTGAGAGAAACCCAGGCTATCTCTACATAAACATTTTTGTGCTCTGGCTGTGACCTTGACCTTCTCCTGAGGTGTCTTCATGTCTTGCTGGCCACTGCTCATTAATAAAATGATCTCCAAACTTTACTAAAAATATGGAGCTAGAATAAAGGGTATTCTCTCTTCTGCCACCCAAAAAAGGTGATAGAAAGGATGCCCTGGTTCATTATGTGGGCTGTTCATAGTGAGCCCCTTCCAAAGAGTACCGTGTGGAGGGATGGAGCAAAGGAGCGAGTTTATAGCACAGCGCTCAGATGGCTACTGACTCCGCCGCTTGATCCAGGTCAGCCTCAGCAGTCATGGACCAAACTGATGGTTTGTGCCCACAGTGGAAGTGATAAATGTGGCATTGCCCCTCTGTGATTTTCTGCCCCCAAATCTATACAATATAAACACCAAAAAACTACACCAGACAAACCCAGGTAGTGGAACAGCCCAGGGTGTACCTGACTGGTACTCCTCAACTATCGAGGTCATCAGAAGCAGTAAAAGTCCGAGTCCTAGTCACAGCCAAGAGAGCCCAAAGGAGACAGGAGAACTGAATGTAGCATAGTATCCTAGATGTGATCCCAAATTAGAAAGGGAATACTGCGTAAACACTAAGAAAGCCCGAGTCAGCTGTGGGCTGTTCCATTGGTTGGTTCACAGTAGCGTGTACATCTCAAGATGAGAACAAAAGGAAACTCTAGGCCAGGAAGCTGTCTATGGCAACTCTCTGCAGTCAGCCGATTCATAGTTTATTTAAATCTAAAAGTACTGTAAAACCAACAAGAAAAGAAAAACCCTCTTTTTTGTGTTTTTGAGAACAGGGTTTCCTATAGTCCAGGTTGGCCTCAAATTGCTATGTAGCTGAGGATGACCTTGAACTCCTGACCTCCCGGCCTCTAATTCAGGAAATACAAGCTTGCACCTCTATGCCCTGTTTATGCTGTGTCGAGGCTCCATGCTTACTGGGTAAACATTCTACCAACAGAGCTGCATTCCCGGGGAATAAACTCCATTGATAAAATTAATGAAAAGATCTCACGGTAGGACTCCCTAAGACACGCCACATTGGCAAAAGGATTATTTTGACTTATAGCAAGTGAGAAGCTGCAAAATAACTCTCTGGCCTCCCTCTTGCTAGACACTTGTCAGCCTGGAGATGGCCTCAGAGGAAAACACATAGCAGACATCATTGAAGGCCCCTTTCCTCCATTACTGTCCCCTGTATAGAGAGACCTTCCTACATTCTCCCACCCATAAGGACAGGTGTATACGGCCTTTCCTTTCTTTTGTTACCTGTGCAAATTTGCTGTTCTTTGTTAGGATGCTATATAAACCCAAGATGCACTCCCCTCTCGGTTGCTGATCAGTTTCTCCTTATGTGTGCCTACTGCCTCCCCCAGGTCATCTCTCCTGCCCTTTGTCATTCTAGTTTCCCTGGTCCCACACAGGGAACCAGGGGATTAAAGGAAAGGGAGATGTTTTTCATTCCCTGGAGCAGGAAAGATGGAGGAGCCTGATGACCAATGAAGAGTATGCCCTTGGTTCTGAGGATCAATGTGGGAGACTGGGGGTGGGGGAGGTATGTGGAACACCAAGATCTAATAGGGAGCTTGGGAGCCATGCCTTCCTCTCTGTTTGGGTACCTTCACCATGAGCCGTGCCATTAATCAGGTCCACTTCAGGCCGCCTTTACTCTAATTGCCTTTGCTGCATGCTCTTGTATGGGTGTTAACTCGGTTCTACAAAAGGCCTGGAGAAATGTAACAGCTTATCCAATGAGGGATGGTTAGCAAGTGGCAGAGCCAGGATTTGAACCTGCACAGTTTAACTTTTGGGCATCACGTTGTTGTGTGCCGCTACCATAAGCACACTACCATAAGTAAGTGTGGGCAGAATGAAACTGAGCTATCTCCGCACATGCTGCTTTTAGGGACAAATCGCTGCATTTGAGCGTTTGAAACCCCCCGAGCTGGGTTTGTCAGATCCAGTTTATCCTCAGCACTGGGAGACTTGTAGGTCTTAGATTTGACTGTGGGAACAGTCTCCTAAAAGCCCATGATGCATAGCAATTTGCAAAGCCACTGGGACATGACCCAGACTCAGCTACTAGCAGGGCTGGATGGCCAGATTCTAGATAATCACAGTGTGTTTTGAGAACTCTGGTAGCAAACCCCCTGTAGAAGCTGGGTGCCGGCTGTAACCTAGACTAAGCTCCGAGCAGAAAGACTGAGGAGGGTCCTGTAGACCACATGAGTGATGCCAAGGACAGCCATTCACGTTCCACCTCCTCAGCAGCCCTGCCCCCCAACATCGACCACATATGTCACTAAACGGACACGAACAGCATCCTTTCTGCTTGGACGTCATGGTGATCCCAGGGCAATTCTAGCTCATGACTGTTGTCACCACACATGGTAGCTTCCCCTTTGAGATTTATGTTTCAAAAATCCCCAGTTGGATGAGAAAAGCCACAGCTGGTAATGAACACAATATACCAGTAATAGGAATTATATTAATAAGTTGTGTGTGCTGTTTTAAGTTAGTTGAAAGTCGACTGTGGAAGCAAAGAGGCCTTCTCTTGATTCCTCCGAACCCCTCTTCTGCTCCCCACCCTGGCCTGGGTCAGGCTTGTCCCCCTGGCTTTGTGACCGGGGGAGAGAGAAAAAAACAACAGGCAGCTAAGAGTCTTACAAACATGGCATCCTTGGGAACAGCTAGAAAACAAGCCGTTTCCAATAGATGTCTCTGGTGTTTATCCCATGATATAAGCGTAGCTGTGGTGGGAATGAGAAGCCAGATGCTCACTCAACAAGAGGAAACTCAATCAGAAACTCAAGCTGACTAGCCCACAAACCTAAGCTGATTTTTACTTAGATGTCTATAAGCCCCATTTGGATGATGTTACCTTGCATTTTCTCTCTCAGTCAGACTACACTAGTCTTCTGTGCTGGCTGCTGCAGACTCCCAATTTGGTGTTTTACATCTTTTGCTGTTTCTATATCTGTCGCTTGCTATTTTTATAGTTTTGCTTGTAATACACTTAATAAACTCACCCATTCAAAACCAAAGACATAGCTGTCATGGATCGTTCTCCAAACTGTAAGGAATAATACTGGTACCATTGTTCTTTCTACATGTCCTGCTATGTTGCCACAAAACACTAAAAAAAAAATCTGTCCTTCCGTGGTCCACCTTCTGGTGCCTCTGTTAATCCCAAAGAGGAGAGGAGAAAGACCGCTGACCCAAATCATCATGGCCAAATTAATTAAAGCAAGCTTTTTTTTTTTTTAAGTTCATGTATACAGGCTGCCTCCCCCTTATGTAAGGGTCAGCATTGGATGTGAGGAAGCTGAGGATCTTTTAACTTGGGGGTAGGGGGTTTCCAAATGGGAGATTTGGTTGACAAAATAGGCAGGGTTATAGGAGCAGAGCCTGAGCATACCAAGTTAGTCCCTCTTGAAGCAAAGACATGGCTGCAAGGTAGTCACGGGTGGTCATGTAACCTTTTGAAACCGAGGTAGGATTGCAAGATGGTTATAAACAGCTTTTTGAGACAAAGACAATATTGTCATTCAAGCAACAGGCAGTAGAGATCCGTTTGTAGCTAAGGTTCCAGGTGAGGCATAGCCCAACCCTTGAGAAGCAGAGGTTTAATCATAAACAGGAATGGACCTAGTTTGTCTTTACTTAGATATACTTTTAATATATGTTGTATATTTGTATATGCTATATGTTTATACACTATATATAGCATGGCTATATTGGAGCAAAGACTGACTCATGGTCCAAATAGAACAGGGCTTAATGGTGTGAGATTTCACTGTACTGCCCCAAACTGTAATTTATAACTTGCGGATTGAGGTGGAAAGATGTCTCAGTGGCTAAAGTGTTCACTGCCCAAGCAAGAGGACCCAGTCTAGATCAGCGCACCCATGTCAAAAGCCAAG
The DNA here is from genome assembly GCF_903992535.2 of Arvicola amphibius. Lineage (NCBI taxonomy): Eukaryota > Metazoa > Chordata > Mammalia > Rodentia > Cricetidae > Arvicola > Arvicola amphibius. Next base: position 10,815,999 of record NC_052063.2, on the reverse strand, counting down.
CCTCTAGTTCAGAATTAGAAGACAGACATAGGGATTCACTCAGTCAGCCTAGCCAATTCGTGAGCTCTAGGTCCAATGATAAACCCTGTCTCAAAAGTAAGCAAATAAACCAAGTGGAGAAAAACAAAGGAAGACGCCCAATGTTGACTTCTGACCTCCACACTCAATGTGGACACACATAAATACAACATACACATGAACACAAATGAATAACTAAATAAAAGGTGAAGCTTACATAGACAAATAGGTAAAATTTGTAGATTATTGGCTTTCAGAAATTTCCATTTGACCTTTTTTTTTTTTTTTTTAGACTAAAATTGGGTTGGGGAACAAAGATAGTCGGGAGCAAAACCACCGGTAAGGGGGTGACTACAATTGTTGTTAAGGGTGCTCTACTTTGAGAAGTAGCTTGTACAGTCACCATAACTGTGTCGTGGAGTCTTCTGATGCTCCAGGCTGAAGCCTCCAGGAACCATGCCCCCTGCTCTTCTAAGAGAGAATAACTCGCTGTGAAGGACAAGGCATCCTCCAGGAGCGTGACTGAGTACTCACGCCACAGGCGCCATTTCCCAGCTCAGTCGGTTTCAAGAATACCCTTCTGCTGGGGGCAGGGGCAGCACTTAAACAGAATGGACCTCCGACAGGAACCTGTACTCTAAAGGCTAGATAAGTTGCCCTTAAGAAGTGACAGATGGCATCTCTCTCTGTGAAGCCTGTCAGCATGGTCTCATGAGATGCCACACTGAGCATCCATAACTAGCCTGTTGGAGCAAGGAACGCTTTAGTTCAACCCTGACTTTCTTGTCGTCAGCGATTTACGGCAGTTCACACCCTTGACAAGCATCCTCAACGTCTTTTCTGCCCTAATAGATCTTGTCTTACATTAAGTCCATAAACTTCAGCAGTTCTGCCCTAAAACTCCTTTTGCCATTTCTCTTTCTAACTCAGTTTTTCTTGTGTTTAGAGTGAGCACCACCCACTTTTTTTTAAAAGTCATTTACAAAGTTCATCCAGTCACAGAAGAATATGGAGTCAGCCATGGGTGGGGAAAGGATTCACGGGCCTCTAGCCCTTAATTGTTGAACTACTGACTACCCATAGAGTCTGGGGACGAGGGGAGCCATTGTCTTCCGTTGCGGACCTGCTGCAGAGTCTCCCAGGCACCAGTGGATGATTGCTAACCTGTGCTCGCTCAGGTTAGCAATGGCCAAACTCAGTGGGTCACAAACAAAATGAAAAGACCTGAAGGTGGGAAAGAGATTACAGGAAGGAAGAGTAACATCCAGGACAGGGCGGGCGATGAGAGAGGCTGGGGGGGGGGGGTGGCGGCGAGACCAATCAGAAGGCATTATATACATGGAATGAATTATGACACCGCCTAAAAATAATTTTTAAGAAAGAATATGGAGCCTTGCTTCCAAAAACCTCTTAAGCTAAGCACCAGCTGTTCATGTGATTGTTTTTGCTGATGAGTTCTATGATTTATTGCAAAATTCTCTTTTCCCAGGGTCACAAATCTCTAGCAGCTACCAAAAATTGCAAATATGTGCTCAAGCCTAAGCCTCTGCTAAGGCTGGCGATAAGATGTGGTCTTCTGCCTTGCTGTGGCCAAACTAATTGTAAAATACATAGGCTAGATCGAGCCCCGGATAGAGATGGTGGCGAGGCTGCCCAGCGGTGTGAGCATACTTATGCTAATTCATTGTGCGTTCAGAATGGTTGGCAGTAAAATTTATACAATGCACACTTTACCATAATTTTTTAATATATAGAACATAAAAATTAGAAGCATAAGGACCAAGAGGAAGGAGAGAGAGAGAGAGAGAGAGAGAGGAGAGAGAGAGAGAGGAGAGAGAGAGAGAGAGAGAGAGAGAGAGAGAGAGAGAGAGGGAGGGAGAGGGAGAGGGAGCTACTTTTATAGATGTTGCAGGGTGTGACTAAAAGAAAAAAGAAATAGTTAAGAATTAAAGAGGGAGGTACAGCTTCTGGGGAAATTATTTCCCATTTCAGACAGTCTAAAATAGTCTTGGATTTTCATGAGAATAGATATGGTGTGACCTTGCTCTCCAGCCAAAGAAACTGCATGGGAAAATTATCATGGAGCCTCCGAAGACAAAAGATTTCATCGTCATCCAAAATATGGAAATAAGTGGAAAATGTATTCATTTATTCAAGAAACAGCTACTGTACTCCTGATATCATATTTCAATGCAATATGAATTATTAAATCAGCTATGGATTACAGGTGTGGTTACTGCATAATATTTTATTTTTGTATATCTAAAATACATAGCTATTTAAGAACGCTAATATTCTCTCAAGTACCGTGAGTCCTGGGATGCTGTGAACTTATTTCATTTACATGAGACCCTGACAGCAATAGAGGCTAAAAGATCACGTTGCTAAGACTGCAGAGATGCCTCAGTGGTTAAGAGCATTCCAAAGGACTAGAGTCTGGTCCCCAGGACCCAGGTCAGGAGGTTCACAACTGCTTGGAACACCAGATCCAACACCCTTTTCTGGTCTCCATGTGCCTATACACAAAGACGACAAAATGCAGAAACTGTGCGAAACAACCGGAGGCAGGCGTGAGAGAGATCAGGTAGTTGTGGTTTAAACACACAGTGAATGGTCACCTGGAATCTGTCTAGTCACCTTTGAGCATGTCAACTCATGTACACTGGACAGTTCTGTTATCTGAAGTCCGTGGAGAGTTGTACCACTTGATCCCACTTCTACAAACTTGCCCATACATGTTTGCAATTTGGGGTCTTGAGCCTAAACTCACATATGTGGGACACTCAGAGTTTTCAGGGCTATGTAAATGTTAGTTCAGGCCGATGTGCTAACAGGAATGTGGTCACTACCTTTAAGGGAATGTTTTGCTCACTCAGAACCTTGGCTGTGACACACATTTCCATTATGAAGCACGTGTTTATCTAGACCATGTTTTCACTGAGTGTGCAACTTACTTTTACTACTTAAAATCTTTCTTAATTTTTGTTTTTGCTATTTAAAATCTTTATTAATCTTTTTTCTTGTCAGTTATGTTTGGCTCAACCCTAGGGCTCTGAACTACCCAGTCTCTGGTTCCTGGGTATCTGGGCAGTATAGGGCGTGGGCTCCCTCTTTTGGGGTGGGCCTCAACTTAAACCAAACATTGGTTGGCCATTCCCTCATGTTCTGTGCCACCATTGGCCCATTGCCTGCCACCTCTTGGAGGCTGGACAGATTGTAGGTCGAGGATTTTGTGGCTGGGTTGGTGTCTAGATTTCTCTTTCTGTAGCCTGCAGAACACCTTCCCACACCAAAAAGACTAGAATGTAGGGGTGAAGGCTCCGTGAAGGTACCAGCTCAACCTCTCTATGTTCAATGGGCTGAGTAGATGTTGTCTTTGGCAATGAGGCCCAATTATCACGTTTTAGAGGGTGACCTTCTATCCTAGCATCAGCCTGGGCTGTTTAGGGGTCTCCATGGGACCTCAACAACTCAACCAAATGTAACCCAGTCTCACCACTGGAAGCCTGGTCTGGCTACAGAAGATGTCCATTTCAGACTCCATATTCTTTATGACATATTCTTTATCACTAGGGTCACCCTCATAGATTCCAGGAAGTTTCCACTGCACTAGGTTTCCACGCCACCCATAAATGCTCCCCAATTCCAACCTTCTCTCCCCATACTTTCTCCCTCCATTCCCGCCACCTGATCCTTCCCTCTCCTGTCCTCACCTAGTCCACCCAAAGAATCTATTCTGTTCCCCTTTTCAGGAAGATCCCTGCTTCCTCCCTATAGCCCTGCCTAACCTAACCTCTCTGAGTCTGTGGATTGTAACATAATTATCACTTATTTAACAGTTAATATCCACTTTGAAGTGAATACATATAATGTTTGTCTTTCTGGGTCTGGGTTACCTCAGGATGATATTTTTCTCATTGCATCCATTTGCTTGCAAGTTTCACAATGTTGTTTTGTTTTGTTTTGCTTTGTTTTTTTTTTTTTAAAAAAAAACCACTGAGTAATATTTCATTGTGCAAATGTATCACAATTTCTTTATCCATTCTTCGGTTGAGGGACATCTGTGTTGTTTCCAGTTTCTGACTATTTTGAATAAAGCTGCAAGGAACATAGTTGAGGAAGTGTCTTGTGGTAAGATGAAATGTTTTTCGGGTATACATAAAGAGTGGTATAGCTATCTTGAGGTAGCTCGATTCCCAATTTTCTGAGGAAACACCATATTGATTCCCATAGTGACTGCACAAATTTGCACTCCTACCAGCAATAGGGGAGTGTTCCCCTTACTCCACATCCTCTCCAGCATGAGTCATCACTTGTGTTATTGAACTTAGCCATTCTGATGGGTATAAGAGCAGATCTCAAAGTACTTTTGATTTGCATTTTCCTGATGGCTAAGGATGTTGAGCATTTCTTTTAGTGTTTCTCAACCACTTGAGATTCCTGTGCTGAGAATTCTATATTTAGATCTGTATCCCACTTTTAAAATTGGATTATTTGGTTTTTTAATAGCTAGTTTCTTGAATTCTTTATATAATTTGGATATTAGTCCTCTGTAAGTTGTGGAGTTAGTAAAAAAAATCTTTTCCCATAATTTAGGCTGCCTCTTTGTCCTACTGACAATGTCCTTTGCATTATAGAAGCTTTTTATAGTCATGAGGTCCCATTTATTTATTGTTGATCTTAGTGCTTGCACTATTCATGTGCTGTTCAGGAAGCTGTTTCTTGTGCCAGTATTTTCAAGGCTGTTCTTCACTTTCTCTTCTATCAGGTTCAGTGTGTCTGGTTTTATGTTGAGATCTCTGATCCACTTGGACTTGAGTTTTGTGCAGGGTGATAGATATGGATCTATTTGTATTCTTCTACAGACAGTTATCCAGTTTGACCATCACCATTTGTTAAAGGTGCTTTCTTTTTTCTATTACATATGTCTGGCTTCTTTATCAAAAATCAAATGTCAAAAGTGTGTGTGCCTGGGTCTTCTATTTGATTCCATGGGCCCACCTGTCCATTTCTATGCCAATACCATGCAGGTTTTATTACTACAGCTCTGTAGCACAGCTTGAAATCAGAAAGGCCATGCCTCCAGCCATTCTTTTGTTGTTCAGGGTTGTTTTAGCTGTCCTGGGTTTTTTGTTTTTCCATAAGAAGTGAGAATTGTTCTTTCAAGATCTATAAGCAATCATGTTGGAATTTTGATAAGGATCACATTGAATCACATTGAATCTGTAGATTGCTTTTGGTGGGATGCCCATTTTTACTATGTTAATCCTTCCAACTCAAAAGCAGGGGAAATCTTTCCCTCTTCGGATATCTTCTTCAATTTCTCTCCTCAAAAACTTGAAAGTTTTATCATGCAAGTCTTTTACTTGCTTGGTTAGAATTAACTCAAGAATATTTTATATTATTCGAGGCTATTGTGAAGGGTGCTATTTCCCTGATTTCTTCCTTCATCCATTTGTCATTTGTATACAGAATGCTACTGATTTTTTTTAAAGTTAATCTTGTATCCAGACAGTTTTCTGAAAGTGTATATTAGCTGTAGAAGTTCCCTAGTAGAATTTTGGGGTCACTTGTGTATACTATCATATTAACTGCAAGGAATGATACTTTGATATCTTCTTTTCCAATATCCTTTAGTTGTCTTATTGGTCTAGCTAACACATCAACTACTGTATTGAATACATATAGAGAGATGGATAAACATGTCTTGTTACAATTTGAGTGGAATTTGAGTTTCTCCCCATTTAATTTGATGTTGGATATAGGCTTGCTGAAAATTGCCTTTATTATGTTTGGGTATTCCCCTGTATCCCTAATCTCCCCAAGACTTTTATTATGAAAGGGTGTTGGAACTTGTCAAAGACTTTATCATCTAATGAGATGATCATGTGGTTTTTTTCTTTCAGTTTATTTATATGGTAGATTATATTTACTGATTTTTGTATGTTGAACCATCCCCACATATCTGGTATGAAGCCTACTTGATCATGGTGGATGATCTTTTTGATGTGTTCTTGGACTCAGTTTGCAAGTATATCTTATTATTTTTGCATCTGTGTTTGTAAGGGAAATTGGTCTGTATTCTCTTTCTTTGTTGTGACTTAATGAGGTATGGGTATCAGGATAAGTGTGGTCTCAGAAAATGAACTGGGCTGTGTTTCTTCTGTTTCTGTTTTGTGGAATAATTTGAGGAGTAATGGCATTAACTCTTCTCTGAAAGTTCTTCGCTAAAACTATCTGGGCCTGGGCTTTTTTTGGTTGGGAAACTTTTGATGACTGCTTCTATTTCACTAGGGGTTATAGGTCTATTTAAATTGTGTATCTGATTTTGATTTAACTATGGTAATTGGTATTGAGAAAATTGAAAACTATCCATTTCTTTTAGATTTTCTATTTTGGTGGGATACAGTATGTTCTTATGATTCTCTGGATTTCCTTGATGTCTGTTGCTATTTCCTCCATTTTGTTTCTGATTTTATTAATTTTATTAATCTCCTTGTCGTTTAGTTTCCATAAGGGTTTGTCTATCTTGTTGATTTTCTCAAAGAACCAACTCTTTGTTTCATTGATTCTTTGTATTGTTTTCTTTGCTTCTGTCTTATTGATTTCATCCCCTAATTTGATAATTGCTTGCTGTCTATTCCTTTTGGGTGTGCTTAATTCTTTTTCTTCTAGAGGTTTCAGGTGTGTTGTTAAGTTGCTAGTGTGAGATCTCTCCAACTTTCTTATGTAGGTACTTAGTGCTATGATCCTTCATCTTAGTGCTGTTCTCATAAGTTTGACTATGTTGTATATTTATTTTCATTGAATTCTGGAAAGTCTTTTATTTAGTCATTTCTTCATTCATTAGACAGTTGTTCAGTTTCCATGAGTTTGTTGGCTTTCTGTTGTTGTTGATATCCAGCTTTAATCCTTGGTGGTCTGAAAGGATGCAAGGGGTAATTTAAATTTTCCTGTATCTGTAGAGACTTGCTTTGTGTCTAAATATGTGGTCAGTTTTGGAGAAAGTTCTGTGAGGTGCTGAGAAAAGAGTATATTCTTTTGTGTTTGGGTGGAATGTTCTGTAAATAAACATTAGGTTCATTTGGTTTATAATGTCAGTTTTTTTTCTGTTCTATAGCTTTTTTTATTTTGTTTTATCTTGATGACCTGTCCATTGGTGAAAGTGGGATATTGAAATCTCCTACTATCCGTGTGAGGGTCAATGTGTGAATTAAGCAATAGTGTTTCTTTTACAAAGGTGGGTGCCCTTGTGTTTGATGCATAGATGTTAAGAACTTAAATGTCATTTTGGTGGATTTTTCCTTTGATGAATATGTATCTTTCCTCATCTCTTTTGGTTAATCCTGGTTTGAAGTTTATTTTGCTAGATAGTAAAATGGCTACACCAACTTGCGTCTTAGGTCCATTTGCTTGGAATATCTTTTTCTAGTCCACTTACGGTGACTGACAGTTTTGTTGGGTTTAGATAGCCGGGCTGGCACCTGTGGTCTTTTGCAGCCTGCAGCACATCTGCCCAAGCCTTTCTGGCTTTTAGAGTCTCCACTGAAAAGTCTAGTGTGATTCTCATAGGCCTGCCTTTATATGTTACTATGTCTATTTCCTTTGAGGCTTTTAATATTATTTCTTTGTTCTGTGTGTTTGGATTATTATGTGGTGAGGGGAAATTTCCTTTATGAACCAATCTATTTGATGCTCTGTATGCCTCTTGTACCTTTATTGGCACCCCTTCTTTAGGTTAGGAAGAGTTCTATGATTTTGTCAAATATTTTCCAGGCCTTTAAGTTGGTATTCTTCTCCTTCCTCTATTCCTATTAGTTGAAGGTTTGGTCTTTTCATGGTGTCCAAGATTTATGGAATGTTTTGTGTCAGGAATTTTTTTAGATTTAGCTGTTTTTTTTTTTTTGATGGATATATAGATTTCTTCTCTAAAATTTACCTGTGATTTTCTCTTCCATTCCCTGTATTCTGTTAGTGAAGCTTGCTTGCCTCTGTGCTTCCTCTTTGCATTTCTAAAATTTTTTGTTTCTAGGATTCCCTCTGTTTACGTTTTCTTTGTTGCTTCTCTTTCCATTTTCAGGCCTTGAGCGGTTTTGTCTCCTCCAGTTGTTTGTTGGTGTTTTCCTGGCTTTCTTTAAGGGATTTATTCATTTCCTCTTTAAGAGCTGCCATCATCTTCAGACAATTTGGTTTTAAGGTCTTGTGTTTCAGCTTTGCTACACTATCCCGGGCCTGCTGTAATAAAAATAGCTTGAATCTGGTCGAGACGTATCGCCATGGCTGCTCTTGATTGTGTTCTTACGTTGGCATCTAGGCATCTAGGTTTGGGATGATCATAGGTCTAGGTACTGGTTTCTGCGATTGTCTTGGTTAGGTGGGTGTTTTGTTCCTTGGTTTCTGTTGTCTCTCTGGATTTCCAGACAGTATGTTGTTGGCTGAACGTTTTCTGTTTTATTAGCCTGTTCTGCTGGTGTCTTCATGGGGAATGCTTGCTGGTTTGGGAAGGCTGGGGGAAGGAAAGGGGGCGGTGTAGGAGGACTGGTCTGTGGGATCCACACAAGGGGTACACAGGGGGAGGGGAAGCTGCAGCTAGTGTTCTGTTGCAGTGCTAAGGGTGACCCTGAAAACTGGGTCTGGGGTAATGAAGAAGGTGGGGAAGGTTTTGTGGGCAACCTACCTAGCAGGCATGTCTTCTGTCAGGCACGGCCCATGGTTGAGCAGGGAGCATCTGCCTGGGTTGGGAGCAGGACACAGTGATTGAGTGTGTGACTTTAAGGACCTTAAAGAAACATTTCAGTCCAGTCCTATCTTACGTTTGTTTTTCTCCAGAGAGCCATGAAAGTCGTGTTTATTGATTACAAAATTGAAAAGAGACTTCAAGATTTAGATTTCTTCACTTGGCGTATGCCAAAAACCCAACCTACTCATGCCTCCCCACTTTCTCTCTTCACCTTGCATTTACAAAGATGCTTATTTTTCTGTGTATATGTGTGGACTGTATGTTTACATGTATGTGTTTGTGTGTGCACGTATGCACATGCACTCGACGCCCTTGACTATGCAGAAGCCAGAGGAAGTCATCACACTCAGAAATCTCCACCTCATTCCCTGGAGACAGGGTCTCTTCCTGAGCCTGGAGCTGGGCTTGTGCCTCACAAGCCCCAGCGGGCCCCTTCTCTCCACCACACACTGTACTTGGGTTACGTGAGTTCTGGGATTTGAACTCATGTCCTCACCTTTTTACATAAAATGCTCTTATCTGCTAAGCCTTTCACAGGGGTCTCCTAAGACCACCAGAAAACACAGATATTTACATTATGGTTCATAACAGTAGCAAAATTACAATTATGAAGTAGCAATAAAAATAATTTTATAGTTGGAGGTTACCACAACATAAGTAACTGTATTAGACGATTGTAGCATTAGGAAGATTGAGAACCACTGAGCTAAGCCATTTCCCCGGCCTGAGAATATGTTTATTAAATTTTATTTACTGTTTCTAAGTATGTTCTATTGGGAAGGATTTCAGATTACTACTGCAGAACAGGTAACAAAGAATGATAACGCTGTTGGGAGGTACAGGAGATTTTATTGTTGCTTTGAAAGGTCTATAATCTTTTGCAGCATTTATTTGGAAATGCGTTTAGAAAGATATTTTTTAAATATGTCTTTAGGGGCCTCAGAGAAAGTTCGACAGTTGAGAGCACATCCTGCTCCAATAGTGGACATAAATTCAGTTTCCAGCACCTACATTGGGTGGCTAACGACTGTCTCTAATTCCGGATCCAGAGGATCCAACACCCACTTCTGGAACTTTGGTTTTGTGCCCATATTCCCACATGGATGTACATATATACACAAAGTCCGAAATAAGAGAACATATTTTACAAATCTTCAAAAATTCAGTTCTCTTAGATGCTTCTCAGTTAAGGTAGCCATGACAGATGCCGTTGTTCTTGTTTATACAAGTTTTGCAGATGGGCACACTGTTATTTGTTACCTAGGCTACGTGGATACAAAACTCAATGGGACAGCAAAAATGCTGTAGGGCACACACGAGAATTGGAGCAAAGAAGCCACCTAAGGCAGTGGCTCTCAACCTGCAGAGCATGACCCCTTTGGAGTTACATACCTGCATATCAGATATTTACATTGCGGGCTCATAACAGTAGGAACATCACAGTTATAAAGTAACAATGAAATAATTTTACGTTCCACCATTAATTAATTAATTATCACCACAACTTAAGGAACGATATTAAAGGGTTTAGCATTAGGAACATTGAAAACCACTGCCCTAAGGGGATACATCCTTTGAGAAGGGGAGGAGATACTTTTAAAAATCACTGGGACGGGGAGATATTAATTTCCTAACCACCGTAGGGGAATCCTGTCGAACTGTTGTACAAGGTAGACATCTAGTCCGTGGAATCTCTCAGGGTTGTCTGCTCAGTGAGCTGGGAATCCTATACAAAGCTTATTTGGAAAAGAGGGACTTGGAAGTTTAGTCCTGCGTTCTGATAGAGTTGTCTGAGATGGGATCAGGAAATCTGTGTTTTTAACAAGCATCCCTGGTGACTCTTAAGTACCCTGAAGTGGGGACGCTCCAGCGCGTATTTTTATTTGAACAGAGTCTGTTGCCATAATTCCAGAAGTCCCGCTGACTTGCACAGTTGGAATAAAAAGAGTCAAACAAAGATCTGTTTCAGCACTTGACAGGGAAAGTCTCCAGGATTCTGTTACATTAAGCCCTAGGATTTGAACCATGACAGAAAGACAATTGAGAGCGACAGTTTTACCTGCGGTAGTTAGTCCAGCGGTCTTCACATAAATGCAAGCCTGCCTAAACTCCCGTGATGTCCATACGCAATCACCTTTGGGTCCAGAAGTGTCTAACAAGGAGCAGTGAAATAGAACCAGGACCATAGAAAAAGGTCTCCTAGAACCCGAGTGAAGCTGAAACTTCAGGCCATGTCTTCCTGGAGAAAAATCTTTCCCACTGACACCCAGGAAAGGGTTCAGGTCAGTACCCAGATCACATTGTGTCTGAAGCCGTGTGTTGCCAGCTGTTGTACCTATCATCTTTCTTTCATTTGGCCTTTACTTAGTTGTAACCATTTCCTCTCGCTTTGTGTGTTTAGTTCTTATCCCGGAATTATCAAGTCCAGTCCAAGTTACAAGAACATCTTCAGGGGCTGAGGGCATAGCTCAATAGTGGACGGAAGGAAGGGCAGAAGGAAGGACAAACGGACGAAAGGAAGGACAGATGGACAGAAGGACGGGAGGGAGGGAGGGAAGAAGGACAAACAGACAAAAGGAAAAACAGATGGACAGAAGGATGGGAGGGAGGGAGGGAGGGAGGGAGGGAGGGAGGGAGGGAGGGAGAGAGGGAGGAAGAAAGGAAGGACAAAAGGAAGGACAGATGGACAGAAGGAAGGGAGGGAGGAAGGGAGGAAGAAAAGAAAGAAGGAAGGAAGGGAGGAAGGGAGGGAGGGAGGGAGGGAGGGAGGGAGGGAGGGAGGGAGGGAAGGAAGGAAGGAAGGAAGGAAGGAAGGAAGGAAGGATGAGCGGACAAAAGGAAGGACAGACGGACAGAAGGAAGGTAGGAAGGAAGAGAGGGAGGAAGGAAATGAAAGGAAAGGAAAGGAAAGGAAAGGAAAGGAAAGGAAAGGAAAGGAAAGGAAAGGAAAGGAAAGGAAAGGAAAGGAAAGGAGGCAGGCTACCTTTGGGAAACTTCATATAGTCACTAGAAGTACTATAATTCTGCTGCCCAGGGTAGGTACAGGTCACATCTATTCAAAAGTAAACAAGTACCACTAAAGCAAACACAAGAGAAACAACACTAGCTAATATGCTAGGGATGTGTGTGTGTGTGTGTGTGTGTCTGTGTGTCTGTGTGTGTGTGTCTGTGTGTGTGTGTGTGTGTGTGTGTGCTGGGGGGTGATATGTGGTTTATGGGGCTAGTAAGATAAGTTAGTATTAGTAGTGGATTAGGCAGATCACAAATGTAATGGTCCTGGTCCTTTAAGGCATGTTACGAAGACAGAATGCTTTAAAGAATGCCATCCATTGGAATTTAGGGGAGGGCGAATGGCACATACAGGAATTTCAAATAAAGAACTTTGCTGTAATTGTTTCTTTAAGCATCATTTTTGGTTTGCAAATTACATGCCATTTTATAGACAACTAAAGAAACATGATCCAACTGTATTGTTCTGCTGTCCCGTGTTTGAGCATTTCCATATGGCTAACATCAGCCTGGAGATTTCTTTAGAAGCAATTAAAGATCCTGCCAGATATATGAGAAGAAACCACGTGAGCGAGTTTTCCACTTGCTGGTGAGAGTTTGTCCCCTCCCAACCTTCGAGTCTCTGGCAAGTCACTCTGCCTGTTGGAGTAGGACCTTTCAATGGCTGGGAAGTGACAGCCCTTGTCTGGGACATCTCTTACCACAGCCCAGATTGGGCCTTAAGGAAACAGTAACACAGAATGCAGTCTGTTTTGTTTCTATGGCACCCGCCCGTGACAGCAGCAGGAAATGAAAACAGCTGGTGGGCTTAACCCCCTCCAGGTAAAGGAGCTGACAGTAAATTAACTGAATGACTGTGGGGAGACTATTGTTGATCAACAAAAGTTAAGGTGGAGAGAGGAAGTATCCTTTGAAAGTTTTGGTGGCTTATGGTCTCAAAGATGTGTTTCTCACTCCTGCTGATCCTCAGGGTAGGAAGGAGTCAGCCTGCTTGGATACTCCTATCCAGCTGTGGGGAAAGCAACAGAGGAAATCCCAGTTAGGATTGGGAGGTGGGAGAGAGAGCCCTACAGCCAACCTCCAGGGTGGGAGCAAACACAGTGTAAGATTGCTCTAGTGGCACCTGGAGAGATGGGTGATCTCCTGGATATCCTCTCAACTGGAGGCTGGTTAGGACAGATGGCATGTTAGTGGGAGATAAGATAGGGCCAAAAGACAGCCATGACTCCTTCTCCATTGCACTGAACCTAGGGATGGAGGCCATCAACTGGCAGAGATTTGGCATGCCCTACTAAACAAATGAGCCTATGTTTGAAATACAGGCTTTACCCTTTCACCAGAGTTTCCGTGTAAACTCTTTCTATCCTACTGCCCCCCCCCCCACATACCCCTACTTGGAGAGAAAGCAATGGAGACATCAAGTATCTCCTAAATGTCTGCTGCTTTGGATAGGAAAAGGGGTTTTGTGAAGTATGGGATAATAAGACCCGAGTAAGGAGCCATCCCCCGGCTGATCTATTTTTAGTTTAAGCTGTATGTATATGCATGTATCTGTGTGTGAATGTGGACACACAATGCAGTTGCCTGCAGAGGCTAGAAGAAGATGTTGGGTCTAGACAGTGTCTTCTTGCTTTCTACCCTCCAGGGGGCAAGGGCAGAGATGGTGGGGCCTGCTGATTCTTGCATGTTCTCTGTCTACATCTGTCCCCTCTGTCGTTTGGGAATTAAAGCCACCTTCTAATTTAGAACTCTTTGGGTGTCAGTACTTTCTAATTTTCTCCCCTGTCAAGATATTTCCATCAGGCAAAGATTTATATAGCAATTTTCATCTGAGGGAGCTCAATGTTTTTTAACAGAATGAGTATCTCAAATCACTGCTCGCTATCATGATAGCCCTTCAGGTGGGTCAGAGGCTTATTGACTCACCCTGAATATCAGATCCCAGGGGCCTTCAGGAGCCTCTGTGCTAGTGAGCACATGAGATTGGGTAGCCAAGAAGCCTAGAATAATCTTACTATCATTTAGCTTAAAAATGTAAGGCTCCCAAATGACTGGTTCCTTTGGGGAATGTGGAAAGGGGGTTTCTCTTAGCTTCTTTGGTCACTTTAAAGTCATTCAGTAGTGAACACTGAGAGCCAAACTTCCCAGTGGGACTATTCTCAGAATAGCATCACAAGCCCCCAACTTCTCATCAATCTCTCTGTCTTTCTCTCTCCTCTCTCTCTTGTGTACGTGTAGTATGTACGGTACATGGGTGTTCGTGTGTGTGGCACATGTGTGTGCAGATGTATGTGCACATGGGTGTGGTTGCTAGAGGTCTACACTCAGGCACCTTGATTGATTTCTACCTTAGTTTTCTAGACAGAGACTCTTTTTGAACCTAGAGCTCGTTGAATAGGCTTGACTGGCTGGCCAAAAAAACTTCAAGGACGGATGTGGGAATCCCCTCTGTATGCTGTGAATGTTTTATTACCATTGGTTAGTAAAGAGGCTGCTTTGGCCTATGGCAGGGCAGAATATAGAAAGGCGGGAAATCCAAGCAGAGATAGAGGAGGAAAGGAGGCGGGATCACTGAGATGGCATGTAGCTGCCCAGGAAGAAAGATGCAACAAACCATGAGCCTCATGGCAAAATATAAAATAATAGAAATGGGTTAACTTAAGATGTAAGAGCTAGTTAGGGATACACCTGAGCCATTGGCCAAACAGTGTTGTAGTTAATACAGTTTTGTGTGGTTATTTTGGGTCAGAGTGGCCCGGGGAAGTGAAAAAGCAGTCTCCGATCATAAAGGACCCCCTTGTCTCTCCCTCCTCTGTGTTGGGATTATATGTGCTCCCCTGCCCAGCATTTTATGTGACAGGTGGGGATCTGAGACTGGGTCCTCGTGTTTGACAGCAATCTCTTTTACCAACAGAGTCCTCTCCTCAGCCCCTCCAGCCCCAGTTTTATCCGTCAGAATGGGCTCATTTTTATTGCTGTCACAGCCCCCAGATCTTGCTGCATTAAGGCATGACAGGCTTATTTCCATCTGGGACCTCACGCCAGCATGTCTTAGCAGTGTCCCCTGCTTCATAGAATCCCCGCTTAAGGACATGGGCTGTTGTCACCAGCCTGACCGCAATGGAGAAAGGGCATGAGAAGTTGCAAAGGTGCTGCTCCAAATAGACCCCCCCACACACATACATCTCTGTTCACCTTCCCTTGGCTGGAGCAGCCAGCTACACTTAACTTCCCCAAACTCAAAGTGGCATGACTCTGAGTATCAAACAGGTGACGGCGGTTACGGCGGTTACGGCGGTTACGGCGGTAATGTTTACCACGCCCACTATGGCACCGGCACTATGAACGCCTTCCCACCTTTGTTCTGTTTTATTAGGTTGGCTGTCGGCTTTTGGAACACGATGTGATTGTATTTCACTCGCTGTCTTCCAACTTGGCAACAGCCCTAATATCATCTGAAATCCGTGGGCTGGAGCTCAGCTCTTCAACAGGACAAATTGGTTCCTCCCGGCTCTGGTTCGCGCTAAAACAGTACCGTTGGTGTTGTCAGAAGCGAGCCCCGGTTTTCCTCCTGTGCTTTCTGCCTTTCCCCAACTCCCCCCCCCCACCTGAGCCTAATTGTGAAAAGCATCTGCATGTTTTAAAGGCTCATTATGCAAATGTATCAGAGTCCATATCCATCAACAGATAATTAAGAAGACTATATACATATTTATGAGAGGGCTTAATATTGCTTTAATGAGGAGGTTTACTAGAAATATCAAATCAAGGAGGCAAAAAGAAAAATGATGGGAACAAAAAAAGGGTACCCGCTTTCATCAGTTCTTGGTAGTTCTGAGTTGTCAGAACGTTGGGAGCTGTCGGAACGCGGGCTTCCGATTAGCTTACCATACATGGGAAGAAGCAGACAGGGAGGCAGGAGAGATAAACTCACTCCAGACGTCTTTGAAAGTGAAGCTTTCTTGTTCCAAACCAGAGACTCTCCAAGGAGCCGGCCTCATGCGCCCACACCTGGGAAAACATTTGCCACAAGGAATGGCTACAGGTCTGACATAGTAGTCTCTAACTGGTGCCAGAGAGACGAGGAGATGTGCCCCCTTCTCAAGCAGGCAGAGCCCACAGGCATGCGCCTTAAGGGAAAGAAGAAGTGCTATCCAGAACCCTAGGTAATTCTTGTCCTGGAGCCAGGACACAGACAGGTGGGAATAGCGTGGATGAGAATTCTGCCTTCCTCACTCTGCGGGCCAGGCATCACTGTGAAGCACACAGTGTGTGCAGTGCCAGTCCTGTCTAGAAACCCTGAGTTCTCACCAGGAGCTAGCCTAAGAGCTGCACCCAGCTCTGCGTCCCTTCTTTTTTAACTACGTGTCTTCTCAACCCCTTGGGGACACCCCTGCGTCAATCACTCTATAGGCCGGTCTTTGGTCACAACGTGTCTTGGTTAGGGTTTCTGTTGCTGTGAAGAGATGCCACAACCACAGCAACTCTCATAAAGGAGAACATTGAATTGGCTGGCTTACAGTTTCAGAGGCTTAGTCCATTGTCATCACGGTGGAGCACGGCAGCATGCAGGCCGTCATGGTGCTGGAGAAGGAGTGGAGAGTTCTACATCTGGCAGGCAATGGGAAATGAACTGAGACACTGGATTTGGCTTGAGCAGATGAGACCTCAAAGCCCGCCTCCATAGTGACACACTTCTTCCAATGAGACCACACCTACTCCAACAAGACCACACCCCCTGATAGTGCCACTCCCTTTGGGGGCCAGTTGCTTTCAAACCTCCATACACTGTGTCTTCAAAATAGAAAGAGAAGTGCAAAGTATCACTTGCCAGGTGGTCAGGAACAAAAATAAGCTAGATTTGCGCCCCCCCCCCCCCACATAGCCTTGTCTCTGGCATAATCCACATATCTGGTAAACACCCATTTCACTCTTGGTCCTCACAGCATCATGTCGACTGAGAAAACCCAAAGACCGCCCAATTACTTTATATATAGCTCAGAGTCAAGGACCTCAGTGGCATGGCCAGTCCTCGCCACTGTATTTGGACTGGCTTCCTCTGGTCCATCCTGGAGACCTGTGAACTGGGAAATAAATTAGCACCCATCCTGACCCATCTACTGCTAAAAGGAAGCAGCTATCCCAAACAAAGGCTCCCCCCATTCAAACATAGGAGTCACGGAAGAAACAACCCTTGTCCGCGGCAGTTCTGAAATGCTAGTTTAGTGGGTAAGCTGTTGATTTTATCCAGAACATGTCCCTGAGACATAGCTCTGCCTGCCAGTCTTCTTGGTGCTTCTCAGCTAGACATGGACAACAGTGTTTCTTGGGAAGTGCCACAGCGTTGGGACCCTGGCTTTCTTCCTAGAGCAGACTTACAGGTGTAAGGTGGCTTTAGAACTTCACCAGTCCAAACGCCCCATTGTCGTTTAAATTCATGCTTGTGATTTCTTTGGCCTCACCAGTTCCCTAGGGTTAAGCTGGTACCACGCTGTGGCTCCCACCAACCTTCCTCTCTCTCTAATCTCCCTACCCCTCTTCACATATTTCCACAACCCATGCCCCAGAATTCATCCACACAATCTCATTTGCGTGCTCGAAAAGAAAAAGAAACAGGGTTCAAACGCCTGTCATCTTTCGTCCCTGGCCTGCAGACCTCCACGGCCTGGTGTGTGAGTTGTCCCAACCCTAACCCACGGCAAGCCCATCTTCACAGTGAGGTAAGGTATTGTTTCCAGGAGAGACTAAAATCTGAGGTTGATGAAACAGAAGACTCTAACTAGGAAAGAGAGCTGTAGTTGCTTCCATTATAAAAAGGAATTCATACCAGAATGTCCTTCTTAACTTGGCTTAACTTCTATCAGACAACGATGGTCAAATACTTTGCACAATATCATGTAAGAGGAACCACTAGAACATCACGGAATGGAGAATAAATATGAGGCCGAGTTTATAAACTCATCTATGTAAGAAATTGAACTTTTATTTTTCCATATTGGAACTTAACATCTTTAAGCCCTTTCTTCTTCGCGGCAGAAACTGGATCTCAGTCCGTTCCCAGCCAAGGTCTGTGAGGGCAATCCAGCTCCAGGTACAAGGGCAGAGGGGGAGACATCTTCTGGTCTTCTTTGCTGTTCCCTGCCCATTGAGATAGCCTTATCTATTATCTGGTCCCTGGTTTGTGTGGATCACAGCTTGCTCCCACCACTGGCCATCTGTGGGCCTGCAAATTCCAAGTGCTGTATCTGGATGACTCCAGAGTACACAGAAAGTACCCTATGTATTGCTCAGATCATTCTGGAACCTTAACATCCTCACTGAGTCAGCCTTGGTCCTTTCTGTCTTGAATGGCTTCATACATATGTGCCTTCTGCTCTCACACCTCATTTGCCGGGGGCCTAAGAGTCTTTCCAGGCCTTGACAATGCAGCTCAGCTGTGCTTTCTGCTTTTAGGTCCCCGATGCTATGTGGGTATTCCTTCATTTAACATCAACCACCCCTTTCCTCCCAAGACTCTATTGAATGGGAGAGTTCTCACAGCCTCAAAGACGGTGCTTTCCAGTCCCGTGGGTGCTGGCCAAATGTGGCTATTCAAATGCAAAGGAAGGGAAAGTGTGTCCACTGAGTTGTGCTGGCCGTATTTCCAGGGCTTCTTAGCCATGTGGACAGAGGCTTGCATTTCCATTGCCCAGGGAATTCTATTAGATGGCGCGCGGCACGCTGGTCTCAGGTTGCTTCCTTGGCCTTCTGCTCCTCCTCCCTTCAGAATCTTCACTGACCTGGGGCCTGCCCATACATGGCCCTCCAATCCTATGGACCTCTTGCCTTGTGTTTGTACTTAGGTCTAGAAATCCACAAACCAAGAAGGGACGTCTGTGTTTTCTGTGTTGTACTGGGTCTTTAGACACACTGAGAGTGGGGTGTCATTATTGTAAGTAGGGTGACTGATCGTTCCAGTTTGCAAGGTCAAGAAGCTTTGTGGGACGTGGAAGCTTTGAAGGAAGTCCCGGACAACTGTCCAAGTCAGTCAGCCTAGCTGTGAAGAAGCATGGTTTATCAATGTCCACAGCTGACAGGGGTGTGGGGGGGTATATTTAATTTTCTTAAAATGCATCTCACTTCTGTAGTCAATGTTAATTTGACAAAAATCACATATTAACCTCCTAAATTAGACTAGGCTATTATATTTCTTCTCCTCTGCCTAGAAGTTTCCCTAAACCCCACTCTCCCATACCCTTCCCAGCCCTGGGACTTCCATAAATTCTGGTTGGTTTCCCCAGATATTAATAGTGCAGCATTCATATCACTTGCCTCTCCCCCTCTCCAGGGGAACAGCATCGGCTCTTTCTACCTTCTCTTGGGGAAGAAGGATCAACCCTGGGTCACCTAGTGAGGGAGCCCCTCGTATGGCTTCTCCTGGACAAAGAGCAAGGGCTCAGTCCACAGAACCCCTGTGGGCATTAAACGCATCCCTTGCCCTTCCGTGTGTTGTTAATAGCTGCCCTTTGCCCCATTTCCGACTGACACAGCGCCAGTTCCAAAGAGAAAAGGACCGGAGAGAAGACACTGCCACTCCCCCCTCGGTCCTCCCTCTGACATCTCCCTGTCCTGGATGATTAAGTGTGTGAACCTCCTAAAAATATCTTCATAGAAGCAGCTTGAAGGGATGGGACAGAGGTTGAACTGTTGAACTGTTCATGAAGGAGACAAATGGTTCACGTCCACCCCAGGGCGTCCCTCGTGAGCTCCTTGGCTAGTAGCTACCATCCATGTGTTCTCTTTCCCACGAACGTGATTCCTACTGCTCTGCTCCAACAGGGTCCTCCTCCCTCTCTTAGCTTACCCTGTAGGGGTTATTGTAAATGTAGCCTCCTCTAGGAAACCACTCATGATTGACGTGGGTCAAACCACTGTCTCAACTGCCAACCTCACAGAAGATTCAAAAAACAAAGGTGTTTTATGTACTTCCCACCAGGCTTGAATCAGACTCTTGGGATGAAAGTTCTAAATGTATAGGCGATGCTAGAGACAGAGTCCGGGGCCTGGTGGAGGCTAGGCAAGCACTCTACCATTGAGTTGTACCCCCAGCAAGCCCTTCCACTTTTTATTCTGAAGCAGAATCTCTCTAAATTGCCCAGCCTAGCCTTGACCTCATCCTGCAGCCCAGGAAGGCCTTGAACTTGTGATCCTTCTGTTTGGCCTCCCAAGTACCTGCGTCATTGCATCTAAGCAGAAGGGTACAACATGTGGTCCTGCCTAGCTTCTGTCGTTTAGATGATTTTTAAAAGATTCATCTGCATTATAGTCTCATGGACCTTTCTCTCATTTCCTTTTCTGTCCAAATAATATCTCATTGTACGTACATGCCAGCTTTTATGTTCCTAGTCATTAGTCGCTATACATTTGGGTTGTGCCTGCTGTCGGCTATCATGAATAATGCCGCTATGAATATTCATGTACAAATTTTTGTGTGCACATATGCCTGGCTGTGTGCCCGGGAGGATAATTGCTGGCTCGTACATCAACTCTAAGTTTCTGTGGAACTGCTAGACTTTTCCACAGTGGCTTCCCCATTTTACATTCCCGGCAGCAGTGTGGAAGGGTTCTGGCTTCTCATCCCGCAGTTGCTATTGCCTGTCTTTTATTAAAACCATCTTAGCAGCCCTGAAGGGGTATTTTATTGGTGCATTGGTTTGCAAGGCTTTGATGGCTAATGAGGAGCTTTCTTATGCTCCTTGGAGTTTGGAATTCTTTGATATAATGTCCAAAGAACAATGACAGTGGTACCTTGTTGACAGAGGTTTCTGTCCTACCAGGTCCCACAGCTGTTTCGTGCCAAATAAACACACAGAGGTCTACATTAATCATAAACTGACTGGCCTAGTAGCTCAGGCTTCTTATTAACTCTTGTAACTTGTATTGGCCCATAATTCTTGTCTGTGTTAGCCACATGGCTTGGTACCTTTTTCAGCGAGACAGGCACATCTTGCTTGCTCTGTGTCTGGCTTCCTCTGTGTCTGGGTGACTGCTGCAGACTGACTTTTTCCTCTTCCCAGAATTCTCCTGTTCTCCTTGTCCCACCTCTACTTCCTGTCTGGTTTCCCCACCTATACTTCCTGCCTGGCTACTAGCCAATCAGCATTTTATTAAACAAGTACAAGAAACAAATCTTTACAGGGTAAAACCATTGTCTCACAAAAGTACCTGCCTCGTGGTCCCTTCTCCATGGTCAGCTCCCAGGAGGCCTGGTGCAAACCATAGTCTTCTCTTAGTGATTTTCCAGTACCAGAACTATTTAGGTCACTTACCATAAATCAAATAATGAGTTGCCAAAACCTCCTTGCTTTTTCTAATCTGGATGGAGAAGCAACAACAGGAGCCAGCAACAAATGACTGGCAGGCCCTTTGTCTGGCATCATGAAATACAGAAATCAGCTAAGCCCAGATACACAATTCAAGCCAAAGCTACCATTCAAAACCAGACTGAATTGCTCTTGTTATCAAGTCCTTGAAGAAGAGCTCAGCGACTGGGGAAGGCTTGTATTATAGATGCACAGGATAAACAAATCAATTCAGTGAACCTCCCAGCTCTCTGAGGTAGGGATGATGTCTTTAACCATTTTGCAGAATGAAGAAAAGGTTAATAATTATGTAGAGCTACATAATAGAGAAAAGTGCAGCCTATATTGAACTGAGGTTGCCCAGGGCCAGGCTGGACTGCCTCCTGTAATGCACATTGGGCAAGTAAAAAAGTGGAATAAAAACCCGACAAGGGGGAACCAACGGTTGAAAGCCAACTTTCTAGAAGACCAAAGAGGGAGCTTGAGGGGCCTTATCTCTCTGAGTCACATCTCGACCCCTGATAAAATTCCAATTTCTGATATGGGTCTTGAGGAGTTTCAATGGGCTTGGGGTATTATTTATTTTCATTTTTTAAAAGATTCATTCATATGTGTGTGTGTGTGTGTGTGTGTGTGTGTGTGTGTGTGTGTGTGTTTGTGTACCATGTATGTGTTTGCTGCCCTTGATTGTCAGGAGAGGGCACTGGATCCCCTGGAACTGGAGTTACAGGTGGTTGTGAGCTACCATGTGGGTGCTGGGAATTGAACCTGGGTCTTTTACATGAGCCACAAGTTGCTCTTAGCCACTGAGCCATCTCTCTAATCTAATTTTTTCAAAAAGACACAAAACATGAGTCTCCATATCCATACCAGAATATATTGTTGGTGGCAATGGAAACAGACTCGTTGTGTGCAGGAGTGGGTCAGCACGTGGTCCCCAGACTTTGTGGGGATGCCCTAACAGTGAGAGAAGACGGAGAAAAAAAGCCTCTGTGGCTCTGAACCAAGTTATTTCTTATTTGAGATCTCCTTGAGATTAAGGCTGGTGGAGAGAAATCCTTCACTATAGCCTGCCAGTGCAGTGCTGTACAACTTCTGATTCTGTGGGGGTTGCCCACAAAGGGATGCATCTCTCTGAGAAGGACAGATGGCTTGGTGAGCTTTATGCCTTGGCTGAGTAGCTCTTGTTGTACCCTGAATAAGCCGATGTGGTATCCAGGAACTATCACCCTGAATTCCAAAGACTCAGTAATCGCCTTTTAATGACTAAGCGGTCCTGTCACGGGTGGAGAGAGGAATCTTGGCAATCAAGGAACGACTTGCCATAAATCTAAAAATGGGCTGCCAAGCGCTCCTTGTTCTTTATGCTCCAGATGATGAAGCAACCACAGGAGCCAAAAACAAATGACTGAGAGGACCTTTGTCTGGCATCATGAGATGTAGAAGCCAGTGAAACCCAGACACACAATTCAAGCCAAAGGCACCATTCAAAAACAGACTCATTCATCTTGACATCAGTGTCTAATTCACAAAAACCAGGATGCTTTGAGGCCTTGGAAGAGAGCAGAACAACAAGGAGACTGGAGCCCTGAAACTTAGGAGCGCAGGCAGCCTGGTCACGCTGGACCCACAGCATCCCAAACAGTACATACAACTTAGGTGCGCCAGCATCCTGATGGTGCTGGACCCACAGCATCCCCAGCGGTACATACAACTTGGAAGGCAGGTAACAGAGCCACCAAAGACACTGGCTTTTGGAAGTGGCCTGTTAAGGTCCTGGACACCACTGCACAGTGTTTGCCTCAAAGCACAAGGTAAGTAAGGGAGCCCTAGTCAGGAATAGAGCTGTAAAAAATACTCATTTGGCTTCCAGGGGACGTGGTGACATGAAGCAATACCACATCTTTTTTGTGTCCTTTGAGTGCCGAGCCGAGTAATAGACAACAGTAAATGGTGTGGCATGGTGGTCATTTTCTCTGAGACTGGTCACAGACGGAGGATCAGTGTTGACAAGGAGGATGGTCATAGAAGGGCAGAAAGGACAGAAACATATCGCAGGCAGTATGTGCGCATGGCTAAGTCTCATCACACCAGTGTAGTGAGAAAACCACGAAGCTTCTAAGTCTGCACCAGGGCTCTCCCTATACCATCCCATTTTCATCATTAAGCAACGCAACAGTCCTTAGCAATGGTGAATACTCGTGGGAGCATCCCGAGGAGGTCTGGAGTACAGAGGAGCGAAACACCTTAGCAAAGTCCTTGCAGCTCCCACACAATAATGGAGCTGGATCTCGAGCTCTGTGGTCTGACTCCAAAGCCTCAAGTCCCAAGCAGGACAAGGTACAATACTTTACTCCCAGAAGGACTATCAGTATACAAAGATGAAGTGTTGAGGGATTTTTGATCACCTATGTGTCTATGAGGGCACAATGGGTCTTTGAAATCATAAGTGTAAATGCTGGGCATGTTTCCCACCCATCTATGCATCAATACACGTATATATGTGTATTCTTTATTAAGCTCTACTCTTTGTCTTCCTTGTTATACTTAATATCTCCAACAACTTCGAAGAATGAATTATGGCAGACAGGTTCTTTAAAAACCTACAACAATGCCTTTCATCTCTCTTGTCTCTGTGAGGGGAAGTGTGTGTGTGTGTGTGTGTGTGTGTGTGTGTGTGTGTAGGCAAAGGTCAACTCAGGGTCATTCCTCAGGCACTATGCATCTTTTTAAAAATCAGAGTCCTCTCACTGGTCTGGAACTTGCCATGTAGGCTGGAGTCCAGGGATCCACCTGTCTCTGCCTCTTCATAGGCTGTGGTGACTGCCAACTGAGCTATCTCCTCAGCCCTCCCATCTTTGGCAGTAAGACCTTCTCAGATCTGTCATTAGGAGGTAGAATCTATGGATCCTCACTTTGACTTTGGCCTGTTTGTGAGTTGCATTGACCAATAGCAGGCAGTAAAAGATTGGTTGGTAGGTTGGTGGATGGTAGATAGGCAGATAGATTGGCAGACAGATAGACAGAGAGAGAGAGAGAGAGAGAGAGAGAGAGAGAGAGAGAGAGAGAGAGAGAGAGAGAGGCAGGCAGGTAGGCAGATTTGCAGGGAGCAGATGTGGAAGGTCTGGAAAATGAGTGGGATTGGTTGCGTGTTATGAAACTCTCAAAGAGTCAATGAAAAAAGTATGTTTTTAAAAAAGAATAGAATCATTTTCTGGGTGCCTTTACTAAACACACAGGACAGCGTTCCTATGACACAGGCAGACTGTCTCCTTTTCTAGACTCTGACTCACAGGCAGCCATATCTGGACACATCGCCGAGCTGTTCTCGGCCTGGATTTCTCCATCTGTGAGATGGGCGGGATTGCTCTGCCTCGCCCGCTCTGGTGGCGAGGAGGAGAAAGGAAGAAAAAGCGCAATGATTGCAGAAAAGTCCAGCATGCTGCTGCATGATCAAATACAGTTCCCGTAGGCCCCAAACGCAAAATCACTTTACCATGCAGTTCTGAAAAGGAGACATCTGGCCCAGGAAACCTAAAGGAAGCCACAACCTTTCTGACCGAAGCAATTTCATCTAATAGCTGGTCCCAGGAGTCTCCTCATGCCGCCCCAATTCACCCACCAACTCAAGTCCGCTTAGAAACACATCAGCTTTGCTTTGGCTCAACATCTGCAATGTCTATTTTTGCTTTTGGCCAGAATAGACAAGAAAGCCTTTTAAATACCCTAAATAGTAGCTATTCCTCCCTCGCCAGACATTTCAGCAAAAAGTATAGAATGTCTTACTGAATTGCAGTCACAGCGCAAACCGCTGTACAGAATTGTGGGGAGATTTCAGACCCAGCCGCATTAGGCTACAGTTAGTCTACGAGTGATGGAACTCCCACCTGGAATCTGGGATAATCCCAGGAACCCAATCCACTTCCATCTAGGCTTCATTAGAAATTCTCCTGATAGCCCAAAGCCCCATGGGAACGCTGTGGTGGTCAATATTGATTGTCAACCGGGCAGGATCTAGAATCAGCCAGGAGTCAAGTCCCCTGGACACACCCATGAAGGGTTTTCTTGATTAGGTCATTTATTTGTAGTGGGAAGACCCACCCTAAAAGTGTGGGGGGGGATCCTTCCACCAATGGCTCAGATATAAGGAAGTCTGACCTAACAGATATGCTTTTTGCTTGCTTGCTTGCTTGCTTGCTTGCTTGCTTGCTTTAGCTTCTCACTGCTGAATTCATTGACTTTGTTCAAGAGTTCATCTACTTGGTTCTTTTGGTACTGTTACCATCCTTGCCTGCATACCACACACACACACACGCACGCACGCACGCACGCACGCACGCACGCACACAGGGCCTTTGTAGAACTGCTGGATACGGTCACAGCATTTCCCTCCCTGCACTGGTGCTCTTCCTCAGAGAGCTTCCATCTCTTCCAGACCAAGGTTCCCAGTGCTCGGAAATCAGAGCAGCCACCTAAGTTCAGGTCTCTCTGCCTCCCCCAGACAAGTGTCCCCTACCACTGTGCCCTGTTTTTTCCTTCGTGAGTCCAAATAGCGGCCTCAGGAACCAGGTCTACCAGGCAAGAATAAGAAGGCCAGAGCTACGGAGAGACAGCTCAGTGGATAAAATGCTTGCCACACAAGCATGGACGAGACCAAAGATGGATCCACAGAACCCACATAGAAGCCAAGCAGGCATGGCAGCCACCCAAGGAGGCAGAGATAAAGATCCTGGGAGCAAGCTGGGCAAATAGACTACCCAGTTGGAGAGTACTGCATTAGACTGGGATTGAAATAAAATAAATAAAAGAGGAGCAACAGAGGAAGATACCCTAAATCAACCTTGGGCCTCCATAGGCATGCACACATATGTGCTTGTACACATGCACATACTATACACGCACACGCACACACACAGAAGCAGCAGCATAGAAGTGTATCTCTGATACTGTCTCCAGGCAAGTCTCAGACCTTCCACTGGCCAACTTCCAATCTGTCCCCTGTAACAGGAACTAGGCCAGAACCTTGCCCTCTGGCTGTCTGCGTGAGGCCTCCGTGCCATCCTAGAAGGGCAAGAGTCATTCTGTTTCCCTGCCTTCCCTTCACAAGGATAGTCCCTGCAGCTCCGGGCATGTTGTTCATTATCCTAGCGTGCTTGCAGGGCGATCTACTTTCCTCATAGGTCATGAACCTGGATAATTTACATCAAGACTCATCTACGCTGGTCAAGGCATGATTTCAGAGCTGGGCTCACTGGTCATGTCTGTGACTTGTGGGAGATAGGTAAAACAGAAATGTGGGGTTTGCAGTGTACTAGAAACACCTTTGAGCCATGGGGATGCTCAACAGGTGTAGAGGAAGGAAACAGCAGGGGTGGGATGACCTTGTGACTTTACCTCAGGCCCTGGCCAGTCTCGAGAGCCTGTCAACATCTTAGCTGTGCAGTATGCAGAACAGTTTGCTTAGGCCACCAAGTCTTTGTTCTTTGTGACAGCCGCTCTAAAGCACCTAAAGCAAGGAAGATAGGTGGTCGGCAAATAAACAGACTCACAGGTCACTTCTGAAAACCAGAGAGGATGGCAGTAAGCGCTCTGGAGAACAAGAAGCAGGCTGAGCAGAAAGGCTGGCCAGAAAACAGAGGTGCAGGGACATTTCACAGACCTGGAAGGTGTGAGGGAGCGGGACAAAGGACATTTAGGAAAAGCATGGTCTGCAGGACAGCCTAGAGTGTCCCCGAGGGAGCATTCAGTCAAGGAATGGCAAAGGGACCAGTGAGGTTGCCGCAAAGAAAACCATGCCCAGAGGGACAGGCCAGGGCAGAGAGAAGAGACCAGAGGACGTGAGCTCATGTCATATACAACTTTGAATTTTCCTCTAAATGAGACAAGAATCCTGCAAGGTTTTGAAAAGAGGACTAATATGATATAGTACTTTAAAAGGCCTTATCTGACTTTTTTTTCTTTTTTCTTTTGGTTTTTCGAGAAAGGGTTTCTCAGTGTAACTTTTAGAGCCTGTCCTGGAACTAGCTCTTGTAGACTAGGCTGGCCTCGAACTCACAGAGATCCGCCTGCCTCTGCCTCCCAAGTGCTGGGATTAAAGGCGTGTGCCACTACTGCCCAGCCATATCTGACTTTTAAGAGAGAAGGATGGATGTGGAAGAGGCAAGGATGGGCATGATTAGCTGAGGGATGAGAAAGAGAGCCATCAAGACGGCTGAGGTCAGACTGCAAAGGGAGAAAGCAGATGGTGACATCCGCTTAGGGTGCAGGAGAGATGGCGTCCCTTCTGCCCGGTGAGGAGTTCTATACCTCTAGACGTGCAAATGGTGGAAGGCTGGACACAGGAGTCCACATAGGAAAGAGACATGCGACCAAATGCAGACCTGCGGATCGATTGCCCCTCTGACCCTGCCGTGGCTCATAGCAATCTCCTCCTTAGGCGGAGCTGGAAGGACCTACGCTGCCTGTAGAGCTGACTTTCCCTGGCTTCCTGGAGCGGAGATTCTAGTTAGTTCGGGCTCTCCCCTAACCAGCTGGTTGCCTGTGGGCAGCCTGGTAAACTCCCTTGAGCAGAGGCCATTCTTTCCTCTGCGGTGGAACCAACGTCTGCCCTGACACCCCACAAACCTCACCTGGCAGGTGTTAGAAATATACCTCCTGCTGCACTTCATGCTGGTCACTGAATAAAAAGACACTAGGCTTAAATAAAAAGACACTAGGCTGTAATCCAGTGGGGATTACAAATCATAAATAAATGCATAATTAAAATCAATGAGATATTGGACACCACGACCTGTCTTGGTCAGTCCCAGCACAGCCTTGAAGGTCTCCTCTGCTCACCCACAGGATTCACCCCATCTGTGGGCCTCTGCCTTTCGAATCCCATTGTGTTTCCTCAGGCCCTGAGACACAGGAGGTAAGAAGGCCCTGAGTTCAGCAGGCCCTGTTACTGTTTAGTGTCCTGAACTTCTGTCAGGGGCTGGAGTGTTTATCTGTAATGTTCCTCATGAGAACACCCAGCAGGATGAGCCGGTGAATCTAAGAAGCCATTTCTCCTCCCTCAGCCTTCCCCAAAGCAGGGCCAGAAGAAAATACTTCAGACTGGCTTTTGCCGATCTCCAGTTAGAATCCTCGGTCCTTGCGGGAGTCATTTTTTTTTCCTTCATGACGACAAAATACTTTAAAAGTCAACAAAATGTCTCAGTGGATAAAAGGCACCAATCCTGAGAAGCTGAGTTCAACCCCAAGGTTTACATGGTGAAAGGAGAGAATAAATTTCATGTGTTTGTGAGCATAGACAGACAGACAGACAGACAGACAGACAGACAGACAGACACACACACACACACACGGCACACTCTCGAATATCACATCCACACATACAATAGATAGATAGGTAGATAGACAGTAGATAGATAGACAGACAGAGAGACAAACAGAGACAGACAGACAGACAGACAGACAGACAGACAGACAGATAAACAAATGTAAAAACAATACAGTTTGAAGGACTTCTTTTGGCTCCTGGATTCACAGGTTTCAGTCTGTGGTCAGCCAGTACCACTGCAGTGGAGCCTGTGCTAAGGAAGAAAGAACATTGTGTGAGGCCTGTGTTGAGGAAGACCATCATAACCCACCCTAGTGAGAGAGGAGGCTACTCATCTCGTGGGAAGCAGAGACAGACAGAATAAGGGCCCAGGGACAAAATAGACCCTTCAAAGGCATGTCCCCAACTGTCTATGTCCTCCAATCAGAACCTACCCTTCACAGTTTCTCCTACTCCCAACAGTTCATTCAGCTTCCTCGTGGGCCCATTGATAGATTAGGAGAATCTCCATGAAGTTAGAGTCTGCATAATCCAATCGTTTCTCAACAGAGCCACTGTCTGAGGACCAACTCCTCATCACACAAGGTTTGGGGGGCATTTCACAGCCAAGCCACAACACCCATTTCCAGAAGTCCTGCTTTGCTGGCCCTGTGGACAGGGGAGGGTGTTCCCATGCTGCTTCCATGCAAAAAAAAAAAAAAAAAAAAGGAAAATTCTGGTTTTTACAGAAAATATAGTTTCTTTCTAGCTTTGTAGGTCATCTGGAAATGGAGTGGCCATGATGCTAACTAGCTGAGAACCTTGCTTTCTTTGCTGAAAAACGGAAAAGGATAAGTCAAGAAATCGAAATCCCTCATTTTTTGAGATCCGGATTCTTTTCTCTCCTTCTGTTACTTAAAGAAAAAAAAACAGGGGCTGGAGAGATGGCTCAGAGGTTAAGGGCACTGACTGCCCTTCCAAAGGTCCTGAGTTCAATTCCCAGCAACCACATGGTGGCTCACAACCATCTATAATGAGATCTGGTGCCCTCTTCTGGCATGCGAGCATACATGGAAGGAATGTTGTATACATAATAAATAAATCTTGGAGCTGGAGAGATGGCTCAGCGGTTAAGAGGATTGCCTGCTCTTTCAAAGGTCCTGAGTTCAATTCCCAGCAACCACATGGTGGCTCACAACCATCTGTAATGAGGTCTGGTGCCCTCTTCTGGCCTGCAGGAATACAAGCAGACAGAATCCTGTATACTTAATAAATAAATATTTAAAAAAAAAAAGAAAAAAAAAAACAAAGTCCCCCCAAATTCTTAAATTAAGGCAGCATCATGCTATGGGCTGCGGTCCTAGAGGGAACAAAGAGAAGAAGCTGAGGCACACACCAGCAACTTCTTTGCTTCCTGAGTGTGAAGGAAACGTAACCAGTTACCCGAAATGCCTGATCCACCAGGACGGACGGTGTCTTCTCAGACTGTGAGCCAGTGGTTCTCACCCTTCCTAATGCTGTGACCCTTTCCAGTTCTTCCTCATGCTGTGGTGACCCCTGACCATAGACTTATTTTCATTGCTGCTTCGTAACTGTAGTTTTGCTACTGCCAGGAATGCATGAGTGATGTAAATATCTGATGTGGGACCCCAAAGGGATTGTGACCCACAGCTTAACAACCACTGATCTGAGCCCAAATAAACCTCCTGTAAGCTGTTGGTGTCAGGTATGTAGTCATAGCAACAGGGAAAATAATAAACCCGAGGCACTGATGCTTACGATTTCAAAACATGAGTCTTGGTAGCGGCGGGGGGATGGGGGGAGAGAGATTCGACCTTTATATGACCTTAGAATAAGAACTTCTTCTTCCGTAGTAGAGGAGGCGCTCATCAATCTTTGCCGAGTGAGTCGATATGCAAATGTCCACCATTTTATTACCAACTTCATTATCTCTAGGAACTGGAAATCTTTATCAGCTAGTTCTGCACATCCGCGGTTACCGAGAGCTGATATTAATAATGATATCCTGGAAACATGGAAGGCTTCCGAGGGCCATTTGAGTAATTGGACAAGATCATAGGAAGCTCAGTGTGATTTAATGCTGGGTGTGTGCTGCTGTGTTTTCACCAATATAAAAGGCAGTCATTGATAAATGGGATTTATGTTAATCACCAAATGTTTACAATGCTTCTTTCTACTCTGGTCCCAAAGAACGTGGGGGTTTAAGTCAAGTGCCCAAAATAGGATTTCAGTAGAGCAAGAATAAAAATGGGCTGAACAGAACGAAGCAAAGAAAAGCACATGCGCTAACCGTGGGAGTCATTGCAGCTGCCCACTGTAGCATGAAATTGTATTTAAAATCGCGTGGAACCCGACAGCAGATGAAACCAATACCTCAGAGGCTGGCTTACACCAGTTCAGAGGAGAGAAGCGCGTGCCTTAAATGAAATGCCGCCGTTTCCACACGGGCCGTCTGTAAGGCACAGTGGTCTGCTGTGTTGTTAGTCTTTCCCAGCGTCTTCACCACGAGCTCTGATGGCTTCGGGGTGCATTTTCCAGCCGGCATCAGAGAAGTCTGCCGGCACCATGGAGACATTGTTTAGGACAGGCTGTGGCTGAGGTGTGCGGTGCAAATGCCAAACTTGCCACCTGAGAAGAGCATCGACTATCTGGTGGGGTGCTTGGCTCCTGGGTCGCCTTGGGCTTTCTCCATAGACCTCATTTCTGTTCCACTGAGCCCTTTACAACAACAGGCTCCAGCATAGTGGGTAAAGGAGGTGGCTATCTGTTTTGAATCCAAATCTCACCACCTCTCTAGACTGTGTGAGCCAGGACAATTTCTTATGTATAAAATATGAGGGGTCTTAATATCCAGTTAGTAGGTATGTAGTGGGAAAAAAATTTTTTTGAGACAGGATTTCTCTGTGTAACAGTCCTGGCTGTCGTGGAACTAGCTCTTGTAGACTAGGCTGGCCTCGAACTCACAGAGATCTGCCTGCCTCTGCCTCCTGAGTGATGGGATTAATGGTGTGCGCCACCCATTTAAACAAGCCAAACAAGTAGGCAAAGCTCGCAATGCAGTAGCTGTTGCGTCCGAGCATTTGGTAACATTAACATTAACATGAGTTGTAGCATGCTCACGGATGGTGAGAGTGTTTGGTGGTGTGTGTGCACGGGCCTGCGTGTGCACGAAACCGTGTGAGTGTGTGATAGAAGCCGTGCGAACAAGGCCTCTTTTCAGAACGATGAAATGAAGATTAATGAAACAGGCCAGTTATTCATAGTGGCCCCATTGTTTAAGTTGGCCGTCCATTGAGAATTAAAGATATAGTCTTTGTTTTGGCTTTGCCTTATAACCATAAGATGTGAATTGGTCCCCTTTCTTGACTAAAATCATCGTGTGTTTCTTATGTGAGTCTATCCCCTGAATGTTGGTAGGATCTGTAGGGATGGTGGCCCCCACACTCTGTGGTCTCAGACTTCCCTGTCAGCCTGTTTGTCTTGGACTACTGTCTGTTCCTCGGCTGTTACTTGTCACGTCTCACTATAACTCCTCCCCTCATAGAATAGTCAGTGACTGCGGTCAAGGCCCGCTTGTGGGTCCCCATTCCTCCCTCCTTTGGGTAATGTACAGTCACATCTCTCTGGACCATTCTCTTTGAATTCAAAGTAAAGTTCTGGGGTCTAAATGGCTGTCATTTCTAGAAATGCAATTCTGGAGAACTCTGTGATTTAAATTCCTGATGGTTTACCTACTGGACAAAAAATTCAGACACCAAAATCGTAAACTAATTTCACGGATAACTTTTTCCTTAAGTGATTAGGCTTCCAGAAAGCTCTTCTAGTAAACTGTCCATGAAACCAATCAGAAGCCAATCAGAACAAAGGAAATGAAGCTAGAGCTTATGTTTCCTCTTCAGCTGGGACATGGATGCTACTCAGGTTCTCTGGGGAAACCCATTATCATAACGTATCAGCCCTTACTGTTCCAGCGGAGGACCAGAGTTAGAATCCCAGTGCCCACACTGGGTAGCTACAAACCCCTGTAGCTCCAGTGCCCAGAGATCTGGCATCCCCTTCTGGCCTCCATGGACACACACACAAATAAAGTAAAATAAAATAATTTTTAAACTCCATTATCAACACTTGAGTGCTGCCAGAAGGATCAGAATGAGCATCTATTAATCTACCAGGACCATTAAAACTGGAGATCCAGGGGCTCAAACAAGTCAAGGAGAAATGTACATAAAGTGATTGCCCTCTCTAAAGGCAAATCAAACAGTGGGCAGGTCGTCTTTAGCAAAAGGCAAGATGTTGTGGTCTTCATAGGTTCATTTTTGCACACTCTTTTACAGCGAGTCTTTCTCTGTCCTTCCAGCCGGCTCCCAAATAATCACATGGAGACGTCTTATGAATTATGCCAGCTCGGCTGATAGCTTAGGCTTATTTCTAGCTAGCAACTAGCTCTTATGACTTAAACTAACCAATTTCTATTAATTTACATACTGCCATGTGGTTCATGGCTTGTTACCTCATCTCCTACATGTCAGGCTTCCTCCACATCTTCTTGTGACTCCGTCCTTCTCCCCAGCATCTTCTGTGCTTAGAAATCCTGCCTCGCTATTGGCTATTCAGCTCCATCAAATCAACCAGAGTGACACGTCCTCACAGCATACAAAAAACCCACGCCACAACACTCCTTTCTATTATTTTTATTTTATTTTATTGGTTTGAGACAGTCTGGTCTGGAACTCACTCTGTAGACCAGGCTGGCCTTGAACTCAGAGATTTGCCTGCCTCTGCCTCCTGAGTTCTGGGATTAAAGACATGCGCCACCATCGCCCGGTTTATTTTGTTGTTCTTGTATTTTACAACTCTTTAGACTCTTAAAAAATTATTAGCTCAAGAGACTATACAAAATTTGGTACAAAATGGCCTGCAGCTGTTGCTTCCTGGTCCAAGTCTTAGGCCATTAAGATGCGAGCCCTGTTTTGCTCCCATGAGCTGAGCAGAAATTAGTCAAGTCAGCATGCCACGACTCAGGCTTGTCACCTGTAAAGTGAGACTCTGGGATCCATAATGCAGGTCTATTGGCTGGGCTGCTTCCTCACAGGGCAAATCTGTGTCTGCTGAAATCGGTACTTCCTGAGTCACCAGAGAGTCCCTGCTGCAAATTTCGCATTTCCTGTGCTCTTGCAAAGTCATGTCAGCGTTAAGTCAAGACTGTTGTGGGAGTTGACCCATCCCTGTGGTGATATTTTGTTTGTGCTCTAACAAATAAAGCTTGCCTGAAGATCAGAGTGCAGAG
Organism: Arvicola amphibius; assembly: GCF_903992535.2. Classification (NCBI taxonomy): domain Eukaryota; kingdom Metazoa; phylum Chordata; class Mammalia; order Rodentia; family Cricetidae; genus Arvicola; species Arvicola amphibius. Next base: position 10,782,280 of record NC_052063.2, on the reverse strand, counting down.
CTAGCCACACTAGTTAGCCATAGAGGTCAGGCAGTGGTGACACACCTTTAGTCCCAGCACTTGGGAGGCAGAGGCAGACAGATCTCTGTGAGTTCAAGGCCACCCTGAGCTACACAAGATTGAATCATTATGAAAGAAAAACAGCTTTTTTGATCCCAGCACTTGGGATCACACACCTTTAGTCCCAGCACTAGGGAGGTGGAGCCAGGTAGAGAGGAATATAAGACAGGAGAAGACAGGAGCTCAGAGCATTTAGTCTGAGGATTCCTAGAGAGAGGATCACCCAGAGGATTCGATAGAGGGAAGAGCTAGTGGCTGACTGCTCTGCTTTTCTGACCTTTCAGTATTTAATCTGATATCTGACTTGAGGTTTTTAATTATTAAAACCAATTAGAATTTGCACAACACACATCCCAGTAAGGCTAGAGAAACAAGGTAACCTTAGTGGGTGTACCCGAGTCTCTCCCATCAACTGGAAAAGGGGGTGACTGGAATGAGAACCGTTCCTATGCCGCACCACACAGCAGCTTCACAGTCCTGTTACAAGGTTCCTGGAGGAGATGGGAGTCGGGGGCAGCTGGCCAGCCTCGGGATACTGCAGCACAAGCTTGTTCAGGAAATGAGCTCATCTCTGAGCAGAGTCGTAGGGGAAAGTTCACAGTGACGATATCATTGGCCAGAAGACAGCCTGTAGAGAAGTCCGAGTGTGGGAGAAACGAGGCCTGGAGGGAAGGTGCCAGGAGGAAGACAGAGAACACTTCCGGCTGCTGCCCCACAGCTTGGGTTTTCCTTAGGCTTCTTCCCCGCTCGGAGGCTCTGGCACCAGCTCCCTCCGTGACTGCATGGGAAAGGCGTGCTCTCCCAATCCGAAATCAAGGTAGCCACATCTGTCTCTACGACCTTTCCAGAACTCACCCCCCGACACACACACAAGCAGCCATTGCTGGCTGGCGGGGCAGTCTGTCTTTTTATGCTTGTGAAACCTCAGAAAGGGATGGTGCATAAATCCTGAACCCGCAGTGAAAGAAGCCCAGCTAAGCCTCTTCGTGGTCAGGACAGCCTCCCCTGTTCCAGCGAGACCACTGTCCTCGAAGTTGCAATGTTTATTGCCTCCGTCTTTTCTAAAATACTCTCCTTGCCTAATTAATTATGTATGTGTCCAGGCAACATCAGTAACTGTTGTCTATTCTTAAATTTTGTGGTAGTTTGAATGTAATTGGCCCCCTGAACTCATAATGCGTGGCATTCTTAGGAGGTGTGGCTTTGTTGAAGTAGGTGTGGCCTCATTGGAGGAACTGTGTCACTGTGGAGGTGGCCTTTGAGGTCTCTTGTATGCTCATGCCACACCCAGTGAGACAGACCACTTCCTGATGCCTGGGGGATCCAGCTCCTTCTCCAGCACCACGTCTGTCTATATGCTGCCATGCCCTCCGCCGTGATGATAATGAGATAAACCTCTGAACTGTAAGCCACCCCATTAAATGTTTTCCTTTGTCAGAACCGCCATGGTCATGGTGTCTCCTCACAGCAATAGAAACCCTAAGACAACTTTCATGGGTCGAATTTTACAATTTTTAACTTCACAGGCCTGGTCTCTTGTTGAGCATCAACTCTTGTAAGGTCCCTTGCCCGCTGGCGCCTGACACAGGCCTGGTTGACTTTCACTGCTGTACAGAAGTCCATGTTTGAACACACCCTGGTTACTTTCTCCCTCTTCTGTTAGCACTGAATTATTTCTGCCTTGGGGCAATTACAAGCACTGCTACTGCCAATGGCCTTTTTAAATCACGTAACCTGCTGCCGTCAGCTTCCATTTCTGATTCTTCCGGATGTGGAATTGTGGCAAGCATGCATGTGTATCCTTACTTACACTGAGAGCCACCGAGCATCTTTTATTCTTTACCTAGACTTTTCTGGAAATGGTCTACTAGACTCACACGATAATGACTTGGGGGCGGGGGGAAGCTGCTTTTCACATTATTTCGAGTCACCTAGTGTCTTAGTCAGGGTTTCTATTGCTGGGATGAAACACCATGACCCAAAAGCCAGTTGGGGAGGACAGGATGTATTTGGCTTACACTTTCATATCGCTGTTCATCACGGAATGAAGTCAGGACAGGAACTTTAGCAGGGTGGGATTCGGGAGGCAAAAGCCGACGCAGACAGAGGCCATGGAGGAGTGCTGCTTACCGGCATGCTCAGTCTGCTTCTTTATAGAACCCGGACCACCAGCCCAGGGATGACACCACCCACATAGGCTGGGTCCTCCACCTCCATCAATGACTAATTATGGAAATACCTTACAGCCTTAACAACTGGATCATTTTTTTTGACAGGGTTCCTTTGTGTAGCCTTGGCTGTCCTGGAAAACTAGGTCTATAAACCAGGCTGGCCTCAAACTCAAAGAGATTCACCTGCCTCTGTCTCTTGAGTGCTAGGATTAATGGCACGTGCCATCACCAGCTTATGGCTGGATCTTATGGAGGTATTTTTCTCAGCTGAGGGTCCCTCCTTTCAGATGACTCTAGCTTGTTTGTGTCAAGTTGACATAAGACCAGCCAGCACAACGGACCCCTTGTTAACCTGACACACAAACCCATCGCTGTTAAGCCATAACCCTTCCTTCCTTGTTCATTCCCAAGATCTCACATTAAAACCAAAATTTTAAAAGTCCCACGGTCTTTACAAATTCAAACACATTAAAATTTCAGCCCTTTTAAAATAGCCGATCCTTTTTCCATCCAAAGCCTTTAGAGAATTTGAAGCCGCAGGCACTGTAAAAAATCAATATTCAACTAAATACTTTCTTCAAGAGGGAAGAACCAGGGCACAGTCATAATCTGAACAAAACAAAACAAAACTCCTAACAGTGTAAGTAACCGGATGTACCATTATCTGGATCTCATTCATGATCTTCTGGACTCCTCCAAGGCGCTCGAGTGATTTCTCCAGCTCTGCCCTCTGCAGCACACACAGTTTGTCTTCTAAGCTCAGGCAAGCTCTGCTCTCCACTGCTGATGTTGCTGGTGACCGTCCTATGGTGCTTATACCTCCAAAATGCTGGGGTCTTCTGCCGCAACTGGCGGCACTTTAACCAATAACCTCTCATAGTCTCTCTTCATGGTGCCGAGCCTCAATTTCTTTGCATGGTCCCTTCAGTCCCGGGCCTTCAACTGACACTAAGGCTGTACCGTCACCAGTGGCCTCTTCTAGCCTCTTACAATGTCAAGTCTCAGGTTCTCACCATGATCCCTTTGTGCCTTCAAAACCAGTACCTGGCTAACCTTTACTCTACCAAGTTTAGCTGCCGCCATGAGGTACAACCTCAGCTACTTCTGGAACACAGCTTGTGTGTGCTGACCCTGAGCAAACATTTCCCGGAAGACTTCACCTCATTGATGCTGGTCTCTTCTTAGTCACCAATAATTTCTTAGTTCCAGCTAACCAACACTAATTGGCCCAGTAACGCTAAGGTTTCCCTTCAATGGTGCTGGTCTCTTGGTAGTTATGGCTGACTCTTCAACCCCAACTGACCAGAATGACAGAATCTTAATTCAAAATAGCAAATGGTCCAGATAGAGCCTTTAAACTTTCCTTTGAGATGTCACATGCCAAGTTCCCATCTTCTGCACTGCTCTTGACATTCTTGTCTTCCAAGCTCCTAAAGAATATCCACTGAGCTCTCAACACTCCATGGTGGTTCTAGCCCAAAGTGCCAAAGTCCTCCCATGATCCTTCCCTAAACACAGCCAGGTCTGTCACAGATAAACCCCACAACACTGGTACCAACTTGTTTTAGGGTTTCTATTGCTGCAACGAAACACTGTGACCATAAAGCAAGTTGGGGAGGAAAAGGTTTATTTAGCTTACATTCCTATTATATCACAGTATACATTATCATTGCTTCAATAAATATAATAACATAGCAAAGTGCTAGGTGCTGAGATTGCAGCAATAAAGAAAATAAACAAATATTTCTAATTTTAATCAGTTGATAATGTTATATAAGATACAATTATGAATAAGATCTTTTTGTTTCTTAATTACTTGTTTATTTTCAGACCATATAGCTGAGGGTGATCTTGAACTTCTGACCCTCCTGCCTCCACTTCCCAAGTGCTATGATTACAAGTGTGTGCACTCTTCCTGGCTTATGAACGCTGGGGATCAAACCCAGGGCCTCAAGCATGCTAGGCAAGCATTTCTCCCACTGAGCTGCATCCCCAACTCAATGGCACCTCATTTGAAATACACAGGTTATGAGTTAGATGTGTTGGCTCATACCCATGTTCCCCAAACACAAGATACCGAGGCAGGGGAATCTTGAGTTGGAGGCCAGCCAAGGCTACATGGTGAGAATATCTCAAAAAAAAAACCATGTTATTAAAAAATTAATCAATTAACCAATTAATTTAAAAAGTTTTCCAGATACAGAATACATATAGAACTCTTAGAATTTAAAGTGGCAACAAAAAATTACTACGTAGCAAAGGCTGGGTCTGTGACTCAGTGGCAGAGGACTCACGGGGCACCATGTGTTCCTACGTTCAATGCCTAGCACTGCAAATTAAAAACAAGACAAAAGAAAACAACCTAAAGATAGGCAACGGGCTTGCCACTGGTTCTCAACCTGTGGGTCGTGTCCCCTTTAGCAAATCTCTATTTCCAAAAATATTTACCTTATGATTCATGACAGTAGCAAAATTAGAGTTATGAAGTAGCAACAAAAACAGTTTTGTGGGTGGGGTCACCACAACATGAGGGACTGCATTAAAGGGTTGCCGTGTTAGGAAGGTTGAGAACCACTGGTTTAGACAATTCTTCAAAGAAGATACGTGAATAGCCACAAGCCCAAAAACAATATGTTCAATCCTACTCAGCATTGGAGAAAAGCAAACTGGAACTATAAAGAGCTTTCATACCATGAGGGTGGCTGCTGATGAGGATGGGGGCAAGCAGGAGCCTGTGCGCACTGGTAGTCAGTTTGAGGATGCAGTGTGTCACGCTGGTGAAGATGCAGAGGGAAGAGCATCTCAGGATGCTCACATCACAACCACAGACGGGAAGCAGAGAGATGAATGCGGCACTCAGCTGGCTTCCTCGCTTTCTCCTTCTTATTCATTGGAGACCTAAGTCCATGGGATGGCAACCCCCACATTCAGGGTAGGTGAACCTCTCAGGAAACACCCTCACAAACCTCCCCAGAGGTGCATCTCCGAGGCTACTCTTAATTCAGTCAAACTGAAGCCTACCCATCAGAGGATGCAACCTTGGCAAGTAGATATTTGAGTAGAAGCCTAAAGGAAGGAGGATTTGGAGGGTAGAAGGGTCACCAGGGCTCTGAAGAAGAAGTGTGTCCGGAAAGGCAATGAAGTGGAGCAGAGCTAACAAGGAGAAAACAAGATCAAAGAAGGCAGGGTGGAGGCAGAGGGAGGACGGTGCTGCAGGGCCCATCAGACAGCTCTGCGCTGGGGTGGGGGAAAGGTCCGAATACGTGGGTGTCTACTCCAGGTGGATCACAAATCACAACCTCCCTGAACTATAGTTATAAATTGGTTACAGTTAAAAACTGGTTATAAAACAGCAACACCTGCCCCTACATATCACAAAGATTACGTTAAAGAAATTAGGCGAAATAATATGTAAAGTCACAGATTACAATATTAATTACATGCAAATGCATATGCCATAATCCCAGCCATCTTCCCTTATTTGCCATTGTGTGGCTTACGTACATCCTTCTAGGAGGTTGAACTGAAGCTTTCTAAGAAAATATTGAACTCTGGACCAAATATCAGTCCAATCTAACCCACCCCCCCCCCCCACAATCAAGACACTCTTAAGTGCAGCAGGGTCTGGAACCCACTTATCCTAGAGTTAAGTTTGATAAAATAGAAACTATAGATTGTGTTCCTTCACCTTGACATACATGATGGCCTGGACTCACCGTGTTTGACTTCTCCCAGTGCTGGAAGGACACATTCAATCCACAAAAAACGGCTGAGTTAGGCCACGTATCAGAACGTTGAACAGGTAACGTGACTTGTCACACGTGGCCCTTCTGCTTCTGGAGAGACATCTTTAACACAGCGGTGAATTCCTAATGTTCTTTCCCTGCAACGCGTGTTCCGACAGAACACTCGCCCTTGGCATCTCTGGATACTTTTGATAAATGCCACAAAACTGAGGACTCGCGGCTTTGGTGGCCGCACTTCAGCCTTCTCCTCCCCAAGCCGGTCCATCATGAGAGTCACATGACTCGCACACCTGTGACACCGACCTCCTCGGTGTCCGGCACAGGTCCAGAGGACAATCCGTCCTAGTGGCAAGCGGGGCTCTGGAGTTCTCAACACGGGAATTCGGCTATTTCCACACACCAGATGGGAAGTGGGAGTTTCTGAACCCTCAGCCTGCCTGTCTATTGAATTCAGATAATAGATCTGCCAGATGGCTCACCCATGCTAACGGTTCAGCTGGGCGTTTCTCCATCCGCTCAGGAGACAATAAGCCTTGCGGATACACGGATGTTCCAGAGACCATTGGAAATGAGTTGGGGATGTGGCGGGAGAAGAGGTCAGAGGAAGTCTAAGGATACCAGCAGCAACCAGTCATTTACCAGAGACTTCACTGCAAGGAAATGCACATTCACACTTAGAGCCAAGTGCTCTAGGTACAAATCTTAGGGTTACCCTTACAGTGGGTGTCCCGTTGGCCCCTAGAACTGAGTTGGAACAAGGGCGCTGCAGGCAAGATACCTCAGGTGATCTTGAGAAAGCCTTGCCCCTTTACTCGAGAGAAAAGATTTGAGATGGCTTGGGGTAAAAGTTTGAAGCAAGGTTATCGACATTTCTGGGGCTCAGGACACCCCAACAGACAGCCCATTAACATCGTTTCCTTCACCCCAGGCCCTTCTGGTATCCTCTTCCTTCTGGAATGCACGTGCCTATGTTTACCCACCCTTCTAGCTCCTCCACAGAGTCTTCCCAGACCACTCAAGACCTCGCTTGCCCCCACTACTCTGAGAGCTCCTGAGAACCATCTGCCTTGCACTGATCTGTTGACGGGGCTCTCACAGCCCTCGTTCAATTTGATGACAGGCACCACACCTGGGTATCCTTGATTATCCTGCCTCATTCCCTGACCCAGTGAAGAACCTCTGCGGCTGCCTGCTGACTCATTACCATGATCTGGCACATGCATCCCTTTGAAAACTAGCGTAGTTAATGCAATATACTTGGTGAAAAATAAGCTTCCCCTTGAACGAATGAGGAGAGATGAGCTTTGGCAAACCGAGATTCCATCATCCTGAGCCTTTTTTTTAAAAAAAAAAAAAAAAGTACGAAATGAAAGGCAGGAATGAAACGCAAGTTCCCAATGACATCAGCTTTGGCCGGCCCTGATGGAAAGTGACCTCGCCAGCGCCCTGCTCCCTCATTCAATTGGAACACTTTCCGTTAACGCTATTAATCTGGCCCGGCAGTCTGAGGCAGAGCTGCCTGGGCCAACCTTTCCTGCTTGGGTCCAAATGCTGAATCATCGCTCTCTCCTTTGCCCTTCCTAATGCCTTCAAGAATTAGAAGAATCGAAGGAGGGAGAGAGAGGCACAGAGCGCCATTCACACCCCCAGATGGACCCCAGCAGGGATGGCGGCCAAAGCCCTCTGCTTCTTTCCCCATTAGAAATGTTTTTTTCTGTCGAGTCCATGTTTTAGATTTCTTATTGTTAGCCTCGGGCCCACAAGCACCTTCTCACTTCCCACCCCAACCGCATACTGTAAACAGTTTCCTTCCACGGGTTTCTTCGCTATTTTCTTTTTTCTCCCAACTTAACAGCTAGATTGCTTGGCATCAACCAAGAAACCCTAGTAACATCCTGGCCTCTGAAAGCAAACGAGAGGAACGGAGAAGCCTCTGCATGCGCCTCCTGGACTTGGCACGATCAAACGCTGCGAGAAGACACTGGGAGTAGAAATGCGAAGCTTTAAAAAAAATAATAATTAAACATAAAAAAAGCACCTTGAAGGGAGCAAAAGGCAGACAACCAAGAAGCAAGCAAATCCCATCTCTCTGAGCTGGAAAACAAGAGCCAAGGGAATTCTATTCTTAGCCCAGGCTCAGGCAGCTCCATTCTCGAGGGTGGGGTGGGGTGCAAAGGAGACTACAGAGCCCTCTGTCGGGGTCCTGTAAGCACACAGCTAGGGTCTTTTCATTCATGATCTCTTGATAGTTGTATAACCTTGGGAGGTCTAAAAAGGACTTGAATCAATTATCACCTCACCATTACAGGTTGGGGTCTGATTGAAAAATCTCTTTCATTCATTGGCAACTCAATGAAACAAGTCCAGAGGTAGGGTTTAGGGAAGTGATCAGACCTCTGATATCACTCATGATCGATCCATTGGTGAGTTTATGATTTGATGTGCTACTAGGAGGTGACTGAAATTGGAGTGTGGGTGCCTCGTAGAAAGGACTAGATCCTTGAGAGAATCCTTCCTGTGTGCTCTAGACCTCAGAGAGGCCGTTTTCCTTTGCTGTGTCTTTTCTGTGTTGTCTGTTTCTCCACAACCCTAAAAGCAATCCAGCCGTCTGACCCTGAACTGAAATCGCTAAACCCGTAAGCCAGAACACAGTTTGCTCCTTTAAGTCATTCATCCCAGGCTAATGCCACCCCCATCACTTTTCTAGACATGCTTATGGCCTGAACTGTGACAAGTCAAACCCTTGTCTTCTTCGATGTCACTGATGTATTGACCCAACACGGGCCTCTCGCTCCTTTGAGATATTCACACCCTGAACTTCTGGGACCCCACACTTCCTTGGCTTTCCTTTTCTAGGCAGTTCCGTTTCTCCTGCCTTTAGTCTCTTGCTCATCTTTTTCTCTCCCCTCTCACTGAGTGGTCTCATTGTCTCCCATGGTTTCAGGGAGGCCAACCAAGGACAGATGGCTCTCAAAACTCTAATCTTCATCTAAACCCCAGAGTCCCTTCTAACTGCCAACGGCCTCTAACCACACAGAAGTCCCATAGACCATCACTATGTTCACATCAATATGTATGAAATTGATCTGATCTCCTGCCTCTCCAACTGATGACCCCTGTATTTCTTGATTTAATGAATGGCACCAACATTCACCCAACCTAGAAACACCTCCCAACCATGGCTTATACAGCGCCATCACCGCAACATTTCCACCCCCATGCCTGAGGACCTCTTCTCACCAATACCATGGCTCTCACTTCTAATATCGTTCACCAAAATCCTGACAATGGTTAAATTCCTTGTCATAGTTAAGCCAATCTGTTAAAGGAATGGCATCTGGTTCTGCAGCTTGGTCTTTCTTCATTTCAATGCTAGACCTGGCTCCTCCCTCTAGACCTGGCTCCACCTCCCAGACCTGGCTCCACCTCCAGACCTGGCTCCACCTCCAGACCTGGCTCCACCTCCAGACCTGGCTCCACCTCCCAGACCTGGCTCCACCTCCAGACCTGGCTCCACCTCCCAGACCTGGCTCCACCTCCAGACCTGGCTCCACCTCCCAGTCCTGGCTCCACCTCCTAGACCTGGCTCCACCTCCCAGACCTGGCTCCGCCTCCTAGACCTGGCTCCACCTCCAGACCTGGCTCCACCTCCAGACCTGGCCCAATTATCATTCTCACTTTGATGCTGCAGCTCCTTAAAAATGGGGCTTGTATTTCATCTCATGCCTTCAAAGGGTGACTCTTCTTTCAACCTCTTCCCATCCCTGTGTGTCCTCCATATCATTTATATCATGCATATGTTCGGGAAGGTGTTAAAATTTAAAAAAATTGCCTTTATTTTTATCTTATTGAATGAATATTTTGTCTGCATGTATGCCTTTGCACCCCGTGCTTGCAGTGTCTACAGAGACCAGATTTGATTCCCTAAAACTAGAGTTACAGCGTCACCATGTTGGTGCTGGGGATCAAACCTGGATCACTGAGAAGAGCAGCCAGTGCTTTTAACAGCTGAGGCACTGCTCGACCCCCAAAAGGTGAAAATTTTGAATCAGCCCATGCGTATCTCCAGCAGGGGGGACCCTGCCTGGCATGAAAGCATTCTGAAAAAGCCATTATTAGGACAATGAACGGGAGGCTCTATGGCCTCCCTGGAGCCATAACCACACACGTTTGCCTCTGCAGTCCTTTCTGAGATTTCCCCTTCTGATTAACTGTTGGTTTTCTACTTATAAGTTCAGATTTCCTTCTTGACTTTTACACTATTTTGAGTCTTAAAATGTCAATCAGACCCATTGGGCATGCTGGTTCTTGACCCAGAACTTGGGCACTGAAGAAAACTCGAGACAAGCTTTGGTTTCATAGCATGCTTGAGGCCAGTTCAGGCTACATGAGATCCTGTCTCAAAAAAAACAGGGGTTTGCTTTGCTTTGGTTTGTTTTTCCAACCACTTCCTACAATTTCATAACTTGGACCAAGATCAAACTCCCCAGTCGTTTTCCTTTGACTGCCTAAGGTAACTCAGCAGGAACAGCCATTTCACTTAAGACAACAGTTGGATCTTTGGCTTCCAAAGCCCAAACCCACAAAGACGTGGATGTGCCCGTGTAAAAGAGTCTGCCACAATGCCTCATGAGTAAGAATGGCTAGGTAGTTGGTAAGGAAACGAGGAAGGGTCAGGAGATCAAAGTGCCAAATTTCACTCTCTGGGCACTTATGTCAAAAGAGAGCTTCCATTCTATAACATACCACTGTATTTCTCCATCAATGTAGTCACAGAAGGGTTAATGTAATATCTAATATAGCATACATGCATATTTTTTCCTTTTTTGCATTTTTAGCATCTTTTAAGTTAAAACGCTGCTTATGGCCTATGGGAAAGTCATCATAATTTCTTGGGCAGAGATTTCCCTATCATTACCATCCATAAAATGATGGCATCTCTGTTATTAATGATGTCTTAAATCCAGCAAAATACGGTATTTAAAATTTTGATTCTAGACTTTTCCAGGATTGATATTATAAATAAATATTCTCACTTGGTACAAAACTATTATTGTGCACCATGTGTTTTTATGGGTTGATGTTACTGAAACAGAGCTGCCCAATAAATCTCTGAGTTCCATGCTAATGAAGGAACGTGTCTCTCCTTCAGAATTGCCTTGGCTGTCCTTGGCCATCACAGTGATGAGTCCTGCAACCCCCATTTTTACCTTACATGGCCAAGAAGCAAGACTTAACAGTATCCTATCAACCCTAACTCTCTCTTCTGAGCCTCCATGTAGTGATTTGTTTCCACTATGATGGGGGGAGCCTATATTTTCCTCTTCAGAAGCAAGTTGGGGAACAGCTAAACAAATAAATAGAAAGTCTCCTTCTGAGGGAGGAGCAGGCCTTTCTTATTTCTTCCTCCTTATTGTCTGAAGCTAACTGAGGATCGTTAGGGCCCCAGCGATCATGTTGAACCAAGAAAACAGGGGTCATAACCCAGTGGACAAGAAGTCTCTGAGGGTGATAAAGCTGCCCACCATTCTACCAATCCCAAGCACCTTCCTTCCCTGACCTCCTTTTTCAATGAAGGAATAGAGTTCTGAGTGCTCAAAACATCATCTGGGGCATTTCTAAATGTCAGCTAAATACAGTTCCTCACGATGTAGCATCAAAAGATCTGCTTGGGGTTAGACAGCAGGATAGGGGTGGATGCCTGGTGCCAGCCCAGAGTCTGTCTTTTTATTTTTTGCTATGGTACTTCTATGTGAAGCTTGCTCTGTGGCCTTAGGAAGCTGCTTATTAATTATGTACTCATGATTCCACATAGAAAATAATAGATAAGATTTCCTCCCGTGGAATCATGGTGATTACTTGACATAAAAACGGGACAGTAGTTTGGAATGGCCGACCTTCCTCTTCCTCGTGGCTAGTGGCGAGCTAATCCTTCCAGTGTCTCACTCTTGGTAAGTGACTTCACTCTGGTGTCCTGGTAGTGGCGGCGCACACCTTTAACCCCAGCACTTGGGAGGCAGAGGCAGGCAGATCTCTGTGAGTTTGAGGCCAGCCTGGTTTACAGAGCCAGTTCCAGGACAGCCAGAGCTACACAGAAAGACCCTGTCTCAAAAAATAGAAAGGAAATTAAACCATAAACCAAAGTTTAATGGAATTATAGTTGTTCAGCTGGAGAACAGAAGGTGGCAAAGGAGTCTTCCAGTGACACGGTGCTTGGCAAGAAGGTCCAGCTGTTTCCCATGTCCTTCAAGAGTAGAAGAAGGTGATTAAAGAAGTTCCTCCCGGGTTCTGTCTTAGATCTGGCTTCCCAGCAATAGAATCTGGGTAGAGGGCTGATCTCAAGGGAGAGAGAAATGTGTTTAGTGGCTCCCACAGGCCCTGGAAATGAACCAAGGGGAGGAGAGCTAGCGTTATGCTTCATATCAGCAGGTCTCCAGTGCAGACTACCTCTGAGAGGAGGGAAAGAGTCCCTGAGGGAAGATGCTCCCCTGGGCTGAGAATGATTAGCCATAAAGGATGCAGTTGAGCTGCAGAAGCAGCGTATACTCACAGCGGCAGTGTAAGAATATACTGCACCCAACGTGGGGAGTGGGCATGCACCTGCAATGTCTGCCATGGCTACAAAGAACAGAGAGGCTATAGGACTGTACAGGAGCCTGATGCTGGTGGCGCACACCTTCAATCCCAGCCCTCAGGAGGCAGAGGCCAGCGGATCTCTGTGAGTGTGAAGCCAGCCTGATCTACAGAGCGAGTTCCAGAAGAGCTAGAGGATCCCTGAGTCGAAACACAAACACAAAACGAAACAAAAAAATTATCGGGGAGAAGTTCTCGAAAGACATAAGTAGAACCACATCACCCATCTCTCTGGAGTCAAAAGGATCTGCTCAGTGCCAACAATGCGTGGTGAGACATCTTACTGCGGATGCTAGGCCTCTGTGGTTCTGCTGTTTTGTCTCCTGGGGACCAGCTGGAAACGTGGTAGAGCTGGGAGTGAAGGGAGCCTGCCTAACACACACACACACACACACACACACACACACACACACACACACACAAGAGAGAGAGAGAGAGAGAGAGAGAGAGAGAGGAGAGAGAGAGAGAGAGGGAGGGAGGGAGGGAGGAGAGAGAGGGGGAGAGAGAGAGAGAGAGAGAGAGAGGAGGGAGGAGGAGGGAGGAGAGAGAGAGAGGGAGAGAGAGAGAAAGAGAGAGAGAGAGAAAATGCCCAGACTTTCTTCTAGAGCCTCATTCTTCCTCCCACAGCCACAGATCACTGGGAAGAGGGGTTGGAGCCAACATCTGTAAACCAACACCTGTAATCCCACACCCTTGAGCCCTTGAGGCTGAGGCAGAAGGATGGCTGAGTGTAAGACCAGCCCGGCCTGTCTCTCCTGACCTTGTGAAAGCCTGGAGTGCAGGGGGCCCGGTTGGGCACCGAGAGACTGAGAATGCTTTTCCCAGAGATAATGCTTTCCAGGGTGTTCTGCATTTCCTGGTTGTACCTCATTTCCCAGATGTACTGATTTTCCAGGAGGCGAAGCTTTCCCGGGTGTACCGCATTTCCTGGACGTACTTCGTTCCCGGAGGTAATCGCTTTCTCAGATGCAGTCATTTTTCCCGGACGTGCTGCGTTCCCAGGGTGTACCGCTTTTCCTGGATGTTCTGTATTGCTGCCGTTGGAGGGAGCAGAAGTCTCACTTGGCTTCCTTCATTGCAGCCCTCGCTCTGTGGTTCCCAGATGTAGAATGCATTCAATTAGGCAGGGTCCAAATTACAGCGTGATTACAAGGCTCCACAAGCTTTCCTAAGCAGAGAGGTGTTTTCAGAGGTGCTCATATTCTACAGGCTAAACATTGTTTCCATTGCTTTGGGCTAGATTGAATGGGGAGTTGTATTTTTCCCTTGACTCCTTGGTTCTAGGATCCTGTAAGCCGTCACCCAGAGTTCTGTATAGTGAATGGAGTACTTCTGGTCATAGGGAATGCCATAGCAAGCCAAGGAAAGGGCCCTGCCATCAAGAATCTTTTCCTAGGATCCTGAAGTCTTAAGAAGCAGCTTCTCCTCCAGCTTCTTGAGCTGGCTTGGATGCCTGAGAGGATAAAGATTCTATGGGTGTTGGACTCACAAGATGGTTGATTAGCTCTTCTTGCAGGCCTTACGCTAGCTGCCCAAGAAGGATGGATATTCAAGAAGGAGCCAGATAAGTGCTGACCTTTAACATGCCTGAGTCTACTTTGTTAAGCAAGCACTATTTTTCCTCCCAAGCAGCTGCCAGGGAGTCAAGGAGAACCAGAACCCATGGGAGCCAACCAGAACTGTAGACAAATACCCAGGGCTGAATAAGAGAGACATGGTGGTCTCAAAATGACGTCATCTCCCAAAACTCCTAAGCAAAAGCTCTGGTTTACATATGTATAATCTCTGCATAAGAGGGTTTTAGTTTTGTTGAGAAAATATGCTTTTGAGGATCTCTGATACATGCTCTTGACCCACCTAAGCTCAAGACACCACCATCTCCCACCTGAGTTGATCTCACCTCTTTTTCTTGGCTCTTGATCTTGTCACCCCTCTGACAACTGCCATCTCAGTCTCCCAGGACCCCGTCCTGCCAGAATTCTGCTGTTGGCCAAGGCAACCCAAAATGTCACCTCCCTCTGGACATCTACCGTGACCTTTGTGGACAAACACACTTTCTCTGGATGCTTTGGTCTCTCTGTCTGCTTGTGTGCTTGTCTTCCCTTCTCTTTAAGGGGCATCTCTCTGTTTATTTTGTATCCTCTACATCAGCAGTTCTCAACCCGTGGGTCCTGACCCCACTGGAGGTCAAATGACCCTTTCACGGGGTCCCATATCAGATACTCTGCAAATCAGATACTTACATTGCTATTCATAACAGTAGCAAAATTACAGTTATGAAGTAGCAATGGAAATAATTTTATGGTTGGGGTCACCACAACATGACGAACTATATTAAAGGGTCAAAGCATCAGGAAGGCTGAGAACCACCTTCCCTGTAGCAGGTAGCACTGTGTTTGATACCTACTAGTTATTCAATAAATTGCCATTGGCTCGAGTTAACTTTGGAGTTAAAACAAGATCTCTTTATCTTCACGCAGACTGAAATACTGCGATATCCCCAACCACTTTCTATTCTATGTTCAGAAGTGATTGCACCCAATCCTGAACGGTGGCATACTGATCGATTTTAGAAGTTTCTTCTATTCATCAGATTTTAGGAATCATATATTCTCTAGCAACTGAAAAAGAAAAGTCAAGGCTTTGGAGTGAGACTGAATCCTTGTGTAACCCTCGGTAAGCTCCTTAACCTCCCTGAGCATCTTTTTGTCATCTTTAGTTCGAAACCACCTATGCACTTCACAGGTTTATTTATGAGAATTAAGTCATCCTCGCCCTGTGCTCAGTGTGTAGTAAATCCATTACGGTTCTCAGTTCATCCATCTTCCTCCGTAGACCAGTTTCCATCAGCATCCTTCTTCTGCCCACGTTCTGCTTCAGAACTGAATGCTGAACTTTTCAGCAAGTGTATACTAAGCCCAGTATTGCCTAGCACAGTACTGGGGAGAGGGAATAGGAGGTAGATACGGGTACTACAAACACTGGACTATCGCAAGATTATAATTTGACTGAATGAGGATATCGGCACAGAAAGGGTATGTGTTAAATAATTCCATAGACAGATGTTCAAGAATGTTGGAAGGTAAAAGATGAATTTCAGTCAAACGGATATGCAATATAGTAACCACTCCCCTTGGCTCCATGTTCTGTGATATCAGTTGTATCACAAATCTAAAAACATTAAATGGGAAATTCCAGAAATGGATAACTCACACGTTTTAAATTGTACTCCACTTGAACTGATGCTGTGACATCTCGCTCTCTCCTGCCCAGGCTTGCTAGCGTTACTGTCCTATGTGTATCCGAGGTGTGTGTGCTACCCACCCTCTATCTCTGAGCAGTACGCTCCATTGTCAACACAGAATTAGAGCTTGTGTTCAAATAACCTTCATTTCCCTTGATAAATAAGCCTTAAAGTTCAAAAATGATGGTGTTGAATATGAGGGTATGTCCAAGAGAAACCAGAAAGTGCTTTCTTGAAGTCAAAAAGGGATACCTTCGACAGAGATATTAGTGTATATATAGTTGTGAACCCTATATGCGCCATGTTTAACACTAGCTGTGGTTTCCAGGATCCACTGGGAGTCTTGAAACATAACCTCTGCAGATGAAAGGGAAAACCCTTTGTGATGGCTGAAGGCTTAAAAGAAAATGGCCCCCAAAGGGGGTGACACTATTAGGAGGTGTGGCCTTGCTGGAATAGGTGTGGCCTTGCTGGAGGGGGTGAGCATTGAGGTCTCTTTTCTCAGGCTTCACCCAGTGTGACTGTCAGTCAACTTCCTGTTGCCTACAAGATGTAGGACTCTCAGCTAATCCCCCAGCCCCACATCTGCCTGCCTGCATGCCGCCATGCTCCCCGTCATGATGATAATGGACTGAACCTCTGAAACTGTAACTGAGCTACCCCCAGTGAAATGTTTTCATTTGTGAGAGTTGCCATGGTGACGGTGTCTCTTCACAGCAATGAAAACCCAAAACTAAGACAGCCTTGGTCACCTTTTCCATTGCTGTGATACAATATTATGACCAAAACAAAAAAGAAAAAAAAAGGGTATGTTGGGGTTTGTAGTCTGAGAGTACATTCCATCACGGCAAGGGGGTCATGGCAGCAGGCATTTGGAGTAACTCATCGTGCTGAATCTGCGGTCGGGAAGAAGGAAGCAACGAGAGCTGATGCTCCACTCATTTCCTCCTGTTTATATGGTCCAGGACCCAAGCCCAGGAAATGGCGTTGCCCTCAAGCTGGGCTGTGTAGAGATGCAGAGAGCTCTGGGACATGTGGTTGCCAGTTTGGTGACGAGCTTTTCAACAGCACACAAAGCCTTGTGCCACTAAGCGCCTGTAAGCAAGCAGCCCTCACAAATTCTCTGGCTCACCACGGTAGACTCTAGAGAATTGTTCCTTTGGTCTGTCGTGATGTCCTCCTATCTGGGGTCAATAGACATTTCTTCACCTCTCCCTAGGAAAAGTCACACAGCACAGATTAATTCTTATTTTCAGCTGTGTCACCAAACTGGTAACCACATATCCCAGAGCTCTCTGCATCTCTACGCAGCCCAGCTTGAGGGCAACACAAGCTCTAATTCTGTGTTGACAATGGAGCGTACTGCTCAGAGATAGAGGGTGGGTAACACACACACCTCGGTTACACAGCACCATCAATCTGTAACACCCCTTGGTCTTCAGGCTCCCCCTTTGGACTCTAATATTAGTCATCTGAACCTTTGGCCCTGACTCGAAGCCTGATATCTGATACCTGCTTAACAAACCCTGAGCAGCAGGGGTGGGGTGTAGCACCCAGACGGTCTACTTGTTTTCAGACCGTGTTAGACCTCAGACCTCGTGAGAAATATGCTGATGTGGGAGAGTCTTCTGTTTGAGTTGATTTCATTGGCTAATAAAGAAACTGCCTGGCCCATTTGATAGACCGCCCCTTAGGTGGGTGGAGTAGACAGAACAGGAAGAGGAAGTGAGGTAGAAGGATCAGTCAGATGCTACACCTCTCCTAAGTTAGACAGACTGCTGTGCCTCTCCTCAGAGAGAGAAGCCAGACGCGATGAAGCTCCAGCCCAAGATGGACATACGCTAGAATCTACCTGGTAAGGCACCACTTTGTGGTGCTATACAGATTATTAGATATGGGTTAGTCAAGATGTGAGTAAGAGGCTGAAAGTAATGGGCCAGGCAGTATTTAAAAGAATACAATTTGTGAGTTGTGATTTCGGGGCATAAGCTAGCTGGTGGCTGGGAGCCTGGCGGCGGGAAGCCGGCCCGCAGCCCCTCCACTACAGAATGGCACCCAACGTGGATAACTGAATCCAAAGAAAACCTGAGAAAGCTTGGGAAAGAATAGAGTAAAGCATGTTTTCTTGGTAGCAGCAATTTCTCGGATCTGAGCAAGCGCTCTCATCTAAGAGAGGCTTCCTGACTCAGCTTTAGCTGCAAAACCCTGCAGCTCTTTTAAGAGGTCCTGCTACGAAACACTTAAATGGCGTTGATAAAAGCTGACTGCATGCTTGTTTGTTTTCAGCCATAGCAGGAAAAAAGTTGTGCTGTTTTAAAATGCTGGCGTTCTGGTCTGTACTGCCAGGACAAACTCTGACTCTTTCAAGCAGGTGGTCCTGACTGTTGTTTGACACTGTTGCAGCTTGCTTGCTGGCAGGGACCTTGAAATGCCATAGAGTTGTGGCGATAAACATGGCTACAGCGGGAACCTCCACCACGAGGCTCGAAAGCTAAGGCATGGGCTGGATCCAGCCGCCAAAGTTACGGCTTTAGTTCTACCGATTTTGGTGGGTAAATTAAAGACTTATGTGGTCACAAAAAGAGAGATATACAGTAAAAGAAAGATTCAAAGTTGAAGAAAATATCTAAATGGTTTACAATGTATTAAAAGTATATGCAGGCTAGTTAAAGTTCTTAAAAGTAAAAAAGAAAAAGAAAAAAGGAAGTAGTTTGTTGTGGTGGTACACACCTTTAATCCCAACACTTGGGAGGCAAGGTAGATTGACCTCTGTTACTTCAAGGTGTGGTAGCACACACCTTTAATCCGAATGCCTGGGAGGCAGAGACAGACAGATCTCTGTGAGTTCAAGGTGTGGTAGTACACACCTTTAATCCCAGAACTTGGAAGGCAGAGGCTGACGGATCTCTGAGAGTTCAAGGACAGCCTGGTCTGCAGAGTTATCCCAGGACAAAGATATACAAAGAACTTACCAAAAAATAAAAAAAAAAAAGTAAAAATAAACGAAATAGAGGTTAAAATAAAGCCGTACAAAGATGGAAAATATACGGAGAATCTTGATACTGTATACTATTATACTCTCTTTGAATTGTTTGAATGCTGAGGAAGAAGCAATAGCTGCTAAAAGATATTTGTTTACAAATGCTGCTGAACTAATCCAAGATAGATATTTTGAAAATACCTTGACTTCAGAATTTAGATCTAAGGATATGATGCTTTGGAAAGGAGTTTCTTTTGTTTTTACAGAAAATGAGACCGTGTGGATTGCTTCTATACCAATATGGTATGATAGACCACGGCCTCCTGAAAGGTTGCTGTGAACACCTTCAGAAAATTACTTCACCCAACTGATGCCTGAGATGAACCTGGCACACAGGTTACACCATGAAAGACCTAATTAACAGCGTCCCCATTCAGCAGGAAGCAGTTTGGAGAGAAATAACTGCGCCCATTTTCCCAAATATTGTTTATAAATGTTCTTTTACATTTAAAGGGGGATATAATATGGAGATGAGTAATTTGCATTGATATGGATTTGGCTTTAGTGATTTAAATTTAAGGTCAATTTTGTTATATGTATATGTATTTCTGATACTGATTAATGTATTGTGATTGTGTAGTTCATTTAAAAATGTAATGTATATAGGTTGTTAATGGATAGTTATCAATATTAGTAAAACTTGTAGTTATGTTAGTTAGATTTTCTAGCTATATAGAGATTTATTTAAGTTACATAGGCATTCTTCATATCTTTCAAAGACTACAGAATATCGCATTTTAGATGTTTTAATAACTTAAGGCTTTTCATGACAATGAGACACATCAGCTCCTGGCAGCACCAATCTACTTCAAGAGGAAGATGGGCATCGAAGAGGATCCTTATGGAGTTTGATAGCCACTTGGGCAAGAAACTGCTCTTGCCTGAACTGTTGGCAGAAACTGGACACAAAGAACCCAACGAGAGAGGACTGCTGAACTTGCCTAAATGTGAGATGATTCTTTGGGGTTCCTAATTCAAGAAAGAGTCTGCGAGACATTCTGAAGGACACAGCAGATAGTGACTGAACTACCTTTGAAATTTCCTGATCATGGAAATGTCTGCTGGAAACTATGGGCCTGTAGGCTGAAGATGGATGCCCCAACA
This sequence comes from Arvicola amphibius, assembly GCF_903992535.2. Lineage (NCBI taxonomy): Eukaryota > Metazoa > Chordata > Mammalia > Rodentia > Cricetidae > Arvicola > Arvicola amphibius. The sequence goes on along the minus strand of NC_052063.2, from coordinate 10,762,282 downwards.
GTACAAAAGAACTTTGGGTGACTGTCCAGGCAGTGAGATGTCTCTGTCATTTCTAGAGTTTTGGAAGTAGCTTACTTCTTGTTCACCTAGGTAATATTGTGTCCTTCTGGAGTCTCTGATGGAGTTGAAGAATAGATAGATAGTTATAGTTGTTTTCCTTTGTTATGATAAAAGATAAAGTAGATATAAATATTGTACCTGTAATTCTTACTTGATAACTGTTTTGTTATATGTAATTTTACTATGTTAAAGTTAAAGCCTTCTTTTTATTGTTTAAACAGAAAAAGGGGAAATGATGTGGGAGAGTCTTCTGTTTGAGTTGATTTCATTGGCTAATAAAGAAACTGCCTGGCCCATTTGATAGACCGCCCCTTAGGTGGGTGGAGTAGACAGAACAGGAAGAGGAAGTGAGGTAGAAGGATCAGTCAGATGCTACACCTCTCCTAAGTTAGACAGACTGCTGTGCCTCTCCTCAGAGAGAGAAGCCAGACGCGATGAAGCTCCAGCCCAAGATGGACATACGCTAGAATCTACCTGGTAAGGCACCACTTTGTGGTGCTATACAGATTATTAGATATGGGTTAGTCAAGATGTGAGTAAGAGGCTGAAAGTAATGGGCCAGGCAGTATTTAAAAGAATACAATTTGTGAGTTGTGATTTCGGGGCATAAGCTAGCTGGTGGCTGGGAGCCTGGCGGCGGGAAGCCGGCCCGCAGCCCCTCCACTACAATATGCCCTGTGGAATCATCGCGCAAGATGGCCACCGACACTCAGCCCAGGAGTGTGGTCCAGCCACACTCGCCTCTGGTTGCCTCACCTGGAGAAGTCTGGGCCAGGGAGCAGCGGCTTGCAAGTTCTGGGAGGCTGTAACTTTCAGAAATTTGCCGCCCGAGAGGGAGTGGAGGTAGAGAGTCCTGCCTGAGGTCGGGGTAACTGCTCGTCACACCCATCGTCCGCCCCCACTCTCGCCCTTCCCCCCACCGGTACTCGGCTCACTTTTGCAGTCCTACAAACTTCTCTTCACTACCTTCCTGTCCTAGACTGCCCCACCCAAATCAGCAAGGCAGCCTGCCTTTTCCAGCCTGGCACACAGAAAGTGTTTGATAAAAGGCAGGTTGTAAAAATGAATGCATGAATGAATGAATGAATGACTCTTCATGCCAGAAGGAAGGATCAAATAGAATGGGAGGGGAAAAGCCTTTCCTTGATTTTAAAATTTGTTACGTTGATAGATCATATTTATTTTACTGGTTATGAAGATAGGCAGGACAATTCCAAACCAGCTTCTTTAACTGGGTTCCAGTGGAGGGAAACGAATTTCAAAATTCACTGAAGAGAACAGTGGCTGTAGAGCTACAGGGGGCAAAGGGAGTGGAACATTCCAAGACTGTGTCCAAGGTCAAAATTAAGTGAGTCTGGAGGAATTTTCAGTGTACTGAGCCAGCAGGCCTCTGGAGCTTCACGTCCAGGCGTGGAGAGGTTTCTGTGGGGCCTTTGGGGCTTTGCCCAGCGGGGAGCTGGAGCGGGAGAAGGGCGCCCTCTGCCGAGGGTGAAGAAAAATACCGCCTGGCAGTTGGTGAGCCCTCCGGCTAGACTTCCCACCAAGAGGGGCAGAAAAGGCGACAAGAAGGTGTTCCTTACAAGCTCTCTCAGCCCCGAGCATAAAGTCCGGTGGTTAATCGCAGGTGCTGTTCCCAGGAAGAGGGCGTGCCCCTCACTCCTGAACCCTGTTTCTAAGAGAGATGTTCTGAGGCGACCGGTTTTGGTTTTTTGTTTTTTTGACCCTCTTATCTTCCCCATCCCAGCTCTAGAGCTCAGCAGCTGGGGACTTGGTCCTGGGGAAGACCTCCGTCACTTGTAAGTAAGGAGAGAGCTCTGACCCACTCCAAGGCTGCACACACGCGCGCACAACACACACACACACACACACACACACACACACACACACACACACACACACACGTCGGTTGCCCATCTCTAAACCTGAAAAGCTGAATTCGACGGTCAGATGGCTCCAACCCTGATAGCACCTGACTCTGGTCCTATTTCAGACTCAGCGTGTGTCCATGGAGAACAGTGGACAGTGAGGAATTGAGAACTCTCCCAAAACCATGGGTGGGGCGGTCTAACCATCTCCCTCCCCCAAGAAAGGTGGAAAGGACTTGCTAAGGACCTGGACTCTTTATTGAATCTTGAGTGACACCTAGTGGTCCACCCGCCTCACCGTCGCCAAGGCTTCTGCACAGAGGGGTTTTTGCAGTAGACAGGAGCTTATCCTTGCCATCAAAGACCTGGGGATCCATAGCAGCCATGAAGGTTTCTAGTGTTTCGCGGGAAGCATGAGCTGGCACCTGCCACAACCCCTTTCTTTGTTGTGTGTGATTCTGAAGGAAACAATATTATCTGGAGAGCTTGCTCAATGGACACACCATTTTGGCAGGGAATGGGTTGAGCTAGATGCTTGCTCTCCCAGGTCCTGGGCACACGTTCTAGGGGTTGACTCCCTAGAACTTTGAGGAAGGCAGTCACACTTGAGGTGCATCCTGAAGGTCAGGTGGTATGACAGACAGAATCACAAGCTGACTGACGACATTCTCAGCCCACTATGGACACATTCTTCCTGTCGGTTGTCCATCCAATCAACTGGAGGGCTGCTTTGATGAAGATTTGCGGGTGTGGTTAAGATCCCCAAGTCTGCCAATCTGAAAAATTCATCCGATCCTCTGAACCTTTGAGATGGGCTGGAATTTTCCTGGCAAAAGAGATTTAAGAATCAAAAGGACTCTGATTGGCTCTTCGTTAGGAATTTGGGCAGTCAGGAAAGCTGAGAGCCCGAGAGGGAACAGGGCTTGAGCCCTGCAAGTAAGAGATGTAGTGGACTCTGACAGTGGCCAGTGAGCTGGGAGGGAAGGCGGAGCTTGCTCCACGCAACCCAAATCCCAGCTGACTGATGCCTGAGTTTAGCTCCGCAAGAGTATGGACCTAGGACTCAGGCTGTCTGTGCGGATCTACAAAACCATGGTTAATAAGTCAGAGATGATTTCAGCTGACCACTTTGGAATATGTTCAGAAGCCACAGGACACGGAGGCAGGTGGCCACTAGGAAAGGAACAGCGGGACAGCAGAGGCGGGGGACATTTGGGGAACAAAAGCCATCAGGTCCAGCAGGACCATGTAAGCAAATGAGAATGCAAAACCCGGTGTTTAGAACTAGGCTTTGGATGGGAGACATGGCGTCCTGTGTGAACTGACAGCTCCCTGTACTCCTGTATCCACAGAGTAAAATGGAGTCTTCAGCAGTTAAAGCCTAGAGTTATGTTAGTGGCTACATATTCATATAAAAGGGCTTAGTGCCATTAGGGGACTATTAATTGTTCAGATGTTGGCAGTGATAGTTGTAGCAATTAACCCAGAAGACACCAGGCTGGATGGAGAGGCCTTGGTCATCAGTTGGGTTTGTTTTTTTTTTTCCCCTCAGGGTTTTTTTTTTGGGGGGGGGGTGGGTAGGAAGAGATCTAGGGATGATATACCCCAGAATTACCTAACCCCACCTTTGTTCTTACCAAATCAGACTCAAAGAGTAAGACCTGAATTAATGACTACCTTAAATGTCACCATAAAACCTTCCTTAATCCAGCAACTGATGGAAGCAGAGGCCAAGAGCCACAGAGAAGCACTGAGCTGAGCTCTCAAAGTCTAGTTGAAGAGTGGGAGGAGTGAGAATATGAGCAAAGAGGTCAAGACCTTGATAGGGACACCCACTGAAACAGTTTATCTGAACTAATGGGGGCTTACCATCTCTTGCCGGACAGGGAAGGAACCAGCATAGGATCAAACTAGGCCCTTGGAATGTGGTGACAATTGTATGGCTGGGGCAGACTGCGCGGACACTGGTAGTGGGATCAGGATTTATCCCTACTGCTTGTACTGGTTTTTTGGAACCCATTCTATTTGGAGGGATACCTTGCTCAGCCTAGATATAGTAGGGAGGGCCTTGTTTCTTTCTCAAAGCAATGTGCCTTGACCTCTCTGAGAAGTGGATGGGGGTGGGGTGGTGGGGAAGGTAGAGGGAATGGGAGGGGGGAGTGGGAACTGGGATTAGTATGTAAAGTGAAAAAAAGTTTATTTTATTTTTAAATAAAATAAAAATAGAAAAAGAATAAAAAGAGAAAGAGTAAGGCCTGAGGATTTGTACTCTCAAGAAGCTTCCAGAAAGAGAGAAGGCTGTAACTGGGCCACTGCGGTAGTTACACATGAGCAACTGAAAGAATAGTTCAGGATAGCACATGACTGGCTTCAAGGGAGCAGAGACTTTGTGGCTGGACAGCTATCCAGAGGATGCGCTGGGACCCTTCTGAGAGGTGGGTGGGGAGGAGGATAATGAGCAATGTTATTGGGAATCCTGGGAGCTGGAAAAGCCATGTAGACAGAAACACTTTAACTCAGAGACCATCTTGGGCCTGAAATGACAGTGTCCCTGAGCACATGAAGTCACAGGATGTTGTCAAAAACAGAACTGAACATTAAATATGGTAGTCATGGCAAGCTCAGAGTCCCTCTGCTCAACAAGGAAAGGATTCCAGAGCTCAGATGCTGGAGTCACACCGCCTAGCTCCAAACCCTGGCTCCGGCACCATTAAGTTAGTCACTGTGTTGTTCCCCTCCTGCAAGATGGGAACAAATAGTGATAACTACCTGTATCGTAAGGTTATGACGACACATGCGTACACACACACACACACACACGAGAGAGAGAGAGAGAGAGAGAGAGAGAGAGAGAGAGAGAGAGAGAGAGAGACGGTAACAGTGCTGGGCATGAGGCGAAAACTGAAAAGGCTGATGGGAACTCACCAGTAATCATCATGGGCACCAGTGCAGAACACGGAGTCAAGTGGAGAATGCGTTATCACCCAACGTTGACAGCAGCAACCCACGTCAGCGCCTGTGTTTCTCCCTGAGCTGAAGCCCCACGGAGTGATCTGAAGACATGAGGGACTATATAAGAGAGAATCCTGAGCATGGAAAGTCCCTATTTTTTTTATAACAAGTAGTGACCCCTGTTTTCTCCCTTCTAAGGATGTTTGCTAATAATGACCCTTGACTAGGTAATCCAGAGCCCTGCTTATAAGCCGTGCAAGAAATGCTGGCGTTCGGCAGAGGCAATCAGCTCCTGGGAGCATATGGTGGAACCATATTACTACTATATCATATTACTACTGTATTAGTCAGGATCCTCTAAAGGAACAGAACTGAATGTGTGTGTGTGTGTGTGTGTGTGTGTGTGTGTGTGTGTGTGTTAAATGGGGATTGAGTAGACTGATTCACAGAATAGGGTCTTGGTAGTCCAAGTCTGTCTCACACTGGAGAGGCCAAGAACCTTGTAGTCGGTCAATTTTCGAGACTAGTTGTCTCAGCACCCCAGCCCAGTGAGCCTCTGAAGGACTGGAGGATTCCTAGAGAGCTGCCTGTCTAAGTTGGAATACCAACGAAGCTGGTTTTCATACCAGAGAGGGACTACCACAGCAACAGGATCGATGGGCTTGCCAGCCAGCCTGAGAGCAAGCAGGCAAAAAAGCATTTCCCACCTTCCACACTCTTTGATCCCGGCTGCCACCAGAAGGCACTGCCTGCATTTAGGCTGAGCCTAACACCCTCTGATAATCGGAGAAGGAAAACCCTCACAGGTGCACCCAGCATCTTGGGTTCTAGTTGATTCCAGGGGTAGCCAAGTTGACAACTGAGATTAGCCCTCAGAGCCCCTGTGGGAAAAGTGGACCCACACAATATAACTTTATTTGTTTGGGTGATGCTGGTATTACAAGAAACCAGACAGAACCAGCATGTGGAGCCAGGCAAAGTTACCCGGACTCCTGGCAAGCTGAGCATTTGACTTGGTGTCGAGTGACTGGACTGCTAAGTGTGCTTCATAAATGGCTTTCTAGAGGGGCTGTTGTCAGCAATTGATTATGATATTGGGCAAATGAGTGTGCAATTGCATGAGGGGCTAATGCATCACTCCCTATCTGAGAAATCCAGGCACTCAATCTTTCTTGACAGACAGCATGTATATTCTATTGCCAGGAAGGAAGGCAGTTGTCAAATTCCTAATTTTTCTCTAAATTAACATTTAGCTCAACTGTGAGATCTGAAGGAACACACACAAGACCTTAATTACAAAGTGCAATTCAAGATTTGTACTAATTAATAAGCTGATGAAAAATTCATTGAAATTCAGAGAAGAAACAAGGGTGAAGCTGGCCAGGGTTAACACGGAGTTCTATAAAATGTTTAAGTCTATCCAAATAAGCAGTCACCCCTCCGTCATAATTATAGCTTAATCACTTGCGTGATTATTTCATCTGTAAAACTTTAGCTGCACATCAAAGGCTGTGCAGGGAATATTCCTTTAAACTTTGCAGTTCTCCACAGCAATATTAGAGACTTTAAAGACAAGCTTAGCTTTTTAACCTATTGTTTGTTTGTTGGGTGGTTGGGGACAGGGTCTAGCTAGCCTGGGTAGCCTGAAACCTCATTGTGTACACCAGATTGGTCTTGAACTTGTGATGATCCCTCCTGCCTTTCTCCCAAGAGGTGACAGGTGTGTGCCACCAGGCCCAGCTACTGCCTTTAAATGTAAAAGAAGCTGTTGGAGTCCCGATGTTGCTGCTGGTCTCTAGCTGTGACCTCCAGCTAGTTGAACAGCCCTTTAGAGTTTGTCTCCTGTCCCAAGCGGTAACGGGAATGACCCACTCGGCTGGGGTAAAGATGATTGCTTTCTTTTGGGGGGTCATCACCCCCTTCCCTTCTAGAGTCTGAGCTCAACCAGACTGAACTGAACCAGTAAGTGGCACAGCCGGGAGAGTGAATCAGATAGCGAGAGAGAATTTCAGCTCTCCTGTGTTTTGGGTAACCGCCCTGCCCTGGTTCCCAGTTACCATCACCACCTCAGTCAGACCTGAGAATCTGACGTAGAAGACTAGCTCTGCAGAGACCAATCCAGGCAGGTTCACCAAGAGCAGAGGCTTCCTCCACCCCCTGAGGAAAAGCAACAACAAAAAGCCGCTGGTGGAGGGGTACAGAGGCCCTAGGGTTAGGAGAGGAAGGAGGGCCTCAACTGAGGTAAGCAATGGACTACTCCCTCCAGAAGACAAGAGTTTTTGCATCCTGGAGGAGGCGGGCTATGTGTCCTTGGCCCACCAAACTAGTTTCTCCAACCAGATAAGAGAACTCTTCATCCAGTGGGTGTGGCCAGGAGGCAAACATCCCATAAGGCTCCCATTTCCTGAGTCACAGAGAAGACAGACACCCTCCTGCATTTGCAAATCCCAATGGTCAGCTCCCCCACGTGGCTGTCAGAGGACTTTTCCAGGGCAGAAGTCTAGATTGAACCTGTAAAGTCCAGGCCAGCACATAGGCCTTAGTGACACAGGTCCTGTCCATATATCTTGTCACCCTCCCCTCACCACCTGTCTTAGCTACTTTTCCTGTTCCCCTGACAGAAGTAACAAACAAAGAAGAATTTATTCTGTCTCACAGTTCTGGAGAACGGCTTGCCCACTATAGCAGTCAAGGTAACAGGAGCTTGAAGCAGTCTGTCACATTGTATCCTGTCAGGGAGAAGGGGAGGAACCTGAAGCAGTCTGTCACATTGTATCCTGTCAGGGAGAAGGGGAGGAGCTTGGAGCAGTCTGTCACATTGTATCCTGTCAGGGAGAAGGGGAGGAGCCTGAAGCAGTCTGTCACATTTGTATCCACCCAGGAGGAAGAAAGCAATGAATGCTCAGGATCAACTCACCTTCTTCCTCCAATTCAGAATCCCAGCCCAGGTCCTCCCATCTCAATTAACCTAACCACAATAGTCCCCCATAGGCTTGGGCAGAGATCCACCTCCCAGATGATTCTAGTTGCATAATCTCTCAAATTGATAGCTAAGATTAACCATTACACCACTGTACCCGAGACCTCTTTTTCTGTGGTCCTCCCAAACCTCTCACTGTACCCAGAGTATTGTGCTCCTGAGTCCTCCACCTTAAGTACCCCTACCCCCAGGCACCCTGAGAATACCTTTGTGCCTCTCACGAGCTGTTTAGAGTGAACCCCTGTCTTGACACCCCTTGTTATTGTCTCCACTGCTGCTTGGCCCCGGGACAACCTGTGGTGCCAAACCTCAGCTCTTTAATTAAGCACGCACACAGAAGCCAACTGTCTGGATTCAAATCCAGTACCTGTGGGACCTTGGCAAGCTAGTCGAGCTCCTGGGCTTGGTTTCATTATTGGCAAAATAGAAGTGCCAGCCGTAGCCATGGTGACTGGAAAGATTATGCAATGTGCAGAGAGCACCTACACACACACACACACACACACACACACACACACACAATCTGGCCTGTACTAAGTATCCATAAGTGATATGTAAGTTATTTTTGTTACCAGTTTTATAATTTTTGTCCTCTCTTGGCACCACTGTGCTATGCTCTTTTTTCCTTCCTTCCTTCCTCCTTCCTTCCTTCCTTCCTTCCTTCCTTCCTTCCTTTCTTTCTTTCTTTTTAAATCATTTTTAATCCTCAAAGCCTTTTATCTGGTTCCAAAATTACTCCTATGTTTTCTTTTTGGTTTTTTAATTTAAAAATTTTAAATTTGGTGTGTGTGTGTGTGTGTGTGTGTTGCCTGCATATGTCTGTGCACCATGTGCATGCCTGGTGCTTGCGGAGTCCAGAAGAGGGCATCAGAGTCTCCCTCCCCCGGGACTGGATTATAGATGGTTGGAAGTTGCTGAGTAGGTGCCGCAAATTGAACCAGGATCCTCCAGAAGAGCAGCTGGTGCTCTTAACCACTGAGCCATCTCTCCAGACCCTGTTTTTTTTTAAGTTAGCATACAAAGCAATAGGTTTTCCCATGGTCTTTTCACAGATGCATGGTAGTATCCTCAATTCTAACCTGTTCCCTTCCCCTCTCCTGCATTCCATACCTCCATATTATTTTATTTAAATCAACTCCCCCAGTTTCCAAGGCAGAGTCATGGAATTCTAGAGATGGGCTAGTGATGTCTGTATAATACAGATTAAGTAAAAACCGGCTGTCAGTGGAGCCTCCATTCAACAAGTCCTCTCTCTACACATGTACAAAACACCATTTTAGACAATGACTCGAGCATGTGTCCATCTGCCAGCAAAGACTACACCTTCATAAAGGCATCGAAGCCTGCCTCCTATTTCAGTTAGCAAATGGTTCATAAATTATCTTGACAAAGGATAGCCTTCCATCCGTCAGTCAGTGAGTAGAGGCGGTTTGGGGTGTTCATCCCATGTGTCAGCAGCTGGAACAACCTTTATAAAGGCCAGACCATAACAGATGAAAAATCGCCAAGAGCTGGATATGGTAGTGTATGCCTGTGATCCCCAACTCAAGGGGAGGATGGAGAGTTCAAGGCTAGCCTGGGCTACATCACAATGATGTAGCGACCACAATAATGAGAGGAAATTAGGGCAGCAAATTTATAACTGGAGAGAGTTGTCTTCTCCCCCTGGTCCTTGGGATGGGGGACAGGCTTCTCTCTTGTCTGGTTTCCTCGCTCCAACAGATGAGACTCTTTGCTTTTTGGCAGCCCGCTGGGAGGGGTTTCAGGGTAGAATGATCCAGAAATTGGGGGAAAGCATTCGATTTTAGCAGCAGTAGAAGACTGTCGCTAGTCACGGCACTTTGTCCCTCAGGGTTGAAGAGATTAGAAGCTAATCATTTATATTGCAATCCAAAGTCCTATTTCTGGTCTCTGTCTTTTGATGGACACGTCTGAAAATACAGACTGATTTGAAAACCCGGAGCTGTTTAAGGAGAGCCGCAGTAATTCCTCCATTAGACGCTAGGAAAGGAGAGGGTGGGAGTCCCAACACCAGGGAGGGGTAGGGGTCCTGGAGGGAAGTCACGCCCCCTTTCAAAGGCCGCTCTCGCCACCGCTTCTAATCTGCGTTCCCTTTCTGAGCCTTCCAGACCTCAAATTGGCAGAAAATATCTTCCCCCACCCCCCGTGCGAGGTAAAATGCCCTCGAGCTGCAGTAGTTAGATTCTCTGGACAGTGGCGTCGTTCTGATGCTATCGGCTGTCTTCCTGTTTCCATGAATAATGCATAAGAAGCTGATATTAGCGGTGGATTCTTCCGGGGCTGACGATATCGCCACCAGGCAAGTCTGTGAAGCCTCCACAGTCATTTCATCCGAAGCTCTCACAGGTCTCCACACCTTCCCGACTCCTTCTGGCTGGCTGTCAGGTGCCAAGAACCTTGGGAAGACTGGCAGCCTCTCACCACTGTTCCCTTGATAGTGAGAAACGGAGCAAGAAGAGGCACTCGCTACCCTCCTGCCTTCTGTGGTCCCACATCTGAGGAGCCGCCCTGGAGCTCCCGGTGGTGCCAAGCCCGTTGAACCCCAAGCCTGATGATGCCTGTATGGGCCAGTCAAATGCCTGGCAGAAAATGCTTGTCCTTGGGCAAAGGCGGGAGCTGGAGGGAAAGCCATGCCTCTGTGTGGTCCTTTCCTTTCCCACCTTCACATCTATTCTGCCTTCAGAGAGGAAATTAAGATCCTTCCGTCCCACGATTTCACCCATCCATCCCACATATTTTTATTTCCTGCGGTGTTTCCCATGGTAGAGCCGTGCCATAATCAGTGATTACTGAAAGAGATTGAACTTGTTACGAGCATCATAAAGGGAGTAACGGCATCAAGGATGTCAGTAAAGGGATGCAGATACTGGGCTAAAGGACCCGAAGATCAGGGAACTGGGAGGCAGCACATCCAGGCATTGAAACAGCGTGTGCAAACTCCCAAAGCAGTTAGGGCAGACATTAGGGGAACCAGAAGACAGACTGCTTCAAGCCTGAGCACTGTTTGTAAATGAGGCTTCGATGCCCATCTTGCATGTGTCCACTTTCTCCTCTTTGAATCTCTGCTGTCCCTTAGGGACCGAGAACTGCTCAGTCGTCTTAGCCTTTCTCCACCTCCCTTGCTTCCCCTGTGGTTCTCAGCCTTCCTAAGGCTGTGACCCTTTAATACACTTCCTCATGCTGTGGTGACCCCCCCACCATAAAATTATTCCATTGCTACATCATAACTGTAATTTTGCTACTGTTATGAACCGTAATGTAAATATCTAATAAGTGACTACCAAGGGGTTTGCGACCCTCAGATTGAGAATCACTGTTTCAAGGGCTCCTCATCTGCCCTTTCATGAGGTAATTAAAGCCAACTTCTCAGTAGAGACATGGAGTCGAAATACAAAGCCTGTTACCTAGAAAGACCACCACTAATGCCATGAGCATCTCCTGAGCCCCAGTTGAGGACCCAAAAGCATCCTGAGTGTCCCGTGAGGCATGGTTAAATAAGTCATGATCTGCACAGACACCATAGTGTCACACATCAGTCAAAGGGCTGGTTCTCAGGCTAATGATCCCGGAAAATTTTCAGAACATAGCATTAATCTTTAAACACAGGATACAAAATTCATCATAAGGCATATTCTTCGTTTCATGTGGGGAAAAAATATATATGCAAAGAAAAAGAGAAACAAAGTCATCAGCGGGCTGTTTCTGGAGGCAGTACTATGGGAGACTTCTGTGTTCTTTTTCAGGCTTCTCCACCCCCTCCCCCCAGATGTAACTAAAGTAATTAATTGGTGATTGAAATAATTTACCTTATTTGAACTAATTTTCAAGCACTTAATCCATGTTCAGTATCATTTGAAGTTCAGTGGGGTGCAGGATATCAATATAGTTTCTGATAGAGAAATCTTTGCAGTCTGGCTGGTTGGGTTTTGGTGCGGGGGGGGGTGGGGTGGCTGTTACTGTTTAAGCCTGGCCTCGAACTTGTGACAAAGTCAAAGGTGGCCTCAGATTCACGCCCCGAGTGTCATGATTGTTAGTGCTTGCTACCGTGTTCCAGGTCAAGAAATGCTTTGAGAGTTTTTTCTTTTAAAATAAGTTGCTATTTTTTTTTTTTTTTAAAAAAAAGGTATATGGCTTGATAGATGGCTCAGTCGTTAAGAACACAGGCTTCTCTTGCCAAGGGCCTGAGTTCGGTTCTTATTAACATGCCGGCTCAAAGGGCATCTGAGGCCTCTGGCCTCTGAAGATACCTGCACTAATGTGCACGTGACCCCCTCCCCGACAGACAGACAGACTCTCTCTCTCTCTCTTACACACACACACGCACACACACACACACACACACACACATACACACACACACACGCGCACGCTTTTATGATGAGCTATCATAACTCCTAGAAAATAATTGCAAAATGCTCTCTCCTGCTGCTATCAGAAGGGCCAGTGTCATGCGGCAGCATCTTGGTAGTCCCCACTAAGGATGCCAGGGGCAGAAACACATGGATGCCCATTGGGCATTTCTGACCAAGGCAAGAAAAGCCCTTTCCCGTCGCTGTGGAGCTGAAAGCCCCTCACTTTCCAGACCCCATCTCCACCTTCCTGTCTGCTCCCCTCATTTCTACCCTCCTGCAAGTAAATTTCTGGGAGATGTTTCCCCCTTGGAATGAGCCCTTAAGTATTCGGCACAGAATGGCATGCCTGGAGCCTGGCTCTGACTTGCGGGTTCCTAACTGTACCCTACTGCTGGGGCTGGTGATTACACCACAGACAAAGCCAGTGGGAAAACGGCAGGAGACCCAGGGCTCCTGTGAGCTAAGAGTGATTGTCTCCATGCAAATTGTTTTTCGTGGTAGGGAGATAACAGGCAAATGAAATACAGGAGACCGGCGGAGATTTTTCTAAACCAATGCTGGGGGCAGGGAGCTCTCGGATAGCCCCTGGGCTTATCTGTTTTTAAAAAGATCTTTTAGATTTGAGTGTGTGTGTGCGTGTGTGTGTGTGTGTGTGTGTGTGTTGTCTGCATGTATGTATGTGCATCATGTGTGTGTGTGGGTTCTCTGCATATATGTATGTGCATTGTCTGTGTATGTGTGTGTGTTCGTGTATGTGTGTGTGTGTGTGTGTGTGTGTGTGTGTGTGAGAGAGAGAGAGAGAGAGAGAGAGAGAGAGAGAGAGAGAGAGAGAGAGTTCAATGCCTGCAGAAGTTGGAAGAGAGTGTCAGATCCCCTGGAACTGGAGTTACAGATAGTTGTGAGTCACCATGGCATTGCTGGAGACCACACCCAGGTCCTCTGCAAGAGCAGCCCACACTCTTAGCTGTGGAGTCACCTCGGTTTGTCTCAAATAGCAGAACTATGAAATTCACCTCATTCCTATCAAGCAGAACCGAGTTTGTCCCTAACCCGGCTCCTCCTCTCCGAGCTCAGCCCCATCAGCATCTCTTTCTGCTCCTCCAGTGTTTCATCTTAGCCTTGACCAAAGAGTCTCTTGCAGAATGGTGGCACTTCCTGCCGGCAAAGTGTTTTAACCAGCAGATGAGTTTAAGTGACAGACAGGATGAGCAATACTGACTCTAGTGAGTTAATATCGCATTGTCTACTTCATATATATGGCTTAGGGGAAACTGTCAAGGACATCAAAACCTTGGTTTTTATTATTGGCCACGGCAGCCCAAGCTGTAAAAAGGGAGTTAGTGCAGAGCCAGTAAAGAGAAACGCATTAAGTCATGATATGCATGTTATGCAAATGAGATAAAAATATCCGTGAAGTGGCGTATACATATATGATGTTTGGAAAACAGTAAGAAGTAATGCTGCAACAAGTCCAACTCGGCTCCTGGGGAAGGGCCAGAGAAACTAGCTGGCTCATTTCAGGAACTCAGACGTGGAAGTTTGCACTGAATTCTGGATCGTCAATCAATCTTTGCGCTTCGGAATCCTGCAGCCTCCTGGAGTCTCAGATCTGAGTTCTATAGACTCTGTACTTGGTCTGTAGCAGGGAGAGGTATTTTGTTCTAATAACCAGGAAATTTTACATACATACACACACACACACACACAAATTGCTTGTTCTCCATAACAGTGGGAAGCTCTGACAATCTAGGCCGATGTTCTTGCATGGCCAATAATCAGGTAACCATTGGCCACAGGAGTTGCTCCGAGTCTAGGGCTGCCCCAGTAACATGGAACAGAGGGAAGATTCTTTATCTTTACCATCTTTACTCTTTCTCTTTCCTTGCCAACATTTCCTTTCTTTTTTCTTCCTCAGCAGTATCTGTTGCACCACACACACACAACACACACACACACACACACACACACACACACACACTGAAAAGCACATAAAGAGTCCAGGACAAGAATAAAAACTGTCTCCCATGCCACCGAGCACAGCAGTGAGGGAATGAAGAGAAGACATACACAGAAAAGCTGGGATTGGGCGGGCTGTGCCCACTCTGCTGGAGTAGCACCAACAACAGCCAATAGAACAATAGTAACAACAATGACAGTCACAGCCCAGAACCTCACCCTGTTCATTATGGACAGCACAGGAAGAGGAGTCAACTAGACTTGGTAGGGAGTGCCTGTCGGCAGCAGTCTCGGGCTGTGAACATCCAGGAGAGAAACTACAGTTGCTAGATTTTGCACACCCTGGTCAGTCATTCATAAACACTGAGGCTTGCATTTATTGTCAACATTTGTGCCAGGACCAGAGGAGGGTTGACACCCCTCTAAACCTCACTTGGGGGCAGGCTTTGCCACACCCATGGATCGGAGGCAAGGAAGTCCTTGACTTGGCCAAGTCTGTGTCTGTTGTGTAAGGCTGACATACATAATTAAAAGAGTGGATGTGAACCACTTACAACAGAGCCTGGCATGCAGTGACAGTTGTAAAAATGTGACTGGTTGTATGAGCAATAATCTTCCCCTCTGTGGGCTAATTCTGAAATGGATAAACTCTACCCCTAGACAACATTAACTCAGTCATATTCCTTTTGCCTAACAACCACAAAATGCTGGCAAGTAAGTGCCTTGCAGTAAGCCCTGGAAATGAGAATTAAAACTAAGAAAAACACCCTTTCTCATCAGGATGTTCCCTATCAAGTGGGGTGGGAGTTGGGGGGGGGGGTTGCTCAGTGAGGGTCTTGGGTTCCATCCTTAGCTGTGCCAAGAAAGAGAGTTTGCTATTCTCGGTTGATTTGAAATTTGAGGTAGAATTAAGCGAACACCATATGACAATTATTGAAGTTAAATGAAGCAAAACTTGTATAGCAATGCCTCAAACAAATGAAAGCCTTACGGAGAACAAATAACTTGAATTCTTTTGGATCCAGTATGCAAACACCAGCTTCCAAACAGTCAGGGACTGGTGAGGTTTAGAAAGATGCCCCTACTGAGGAGCAGCATCCTGACTTAGGCCAGAAGACTAGGATTCTGGTAGAAACTTCCAGAAGAGAATGACCAAGGACATGTGAGTTACACTCCCATACACATCATGTTTGGGGGAATGCAGGCTGTGGATGGAGACTGGGAAAATCCATCCAGGCTCAGGATGACTGGGATATGGTCACTTCGCTTTGTGAAGAGTTAAGTTACTTGAGGTCACTCTCCCAAAGTTGTCTTGCTTCCTGTCACACTTCCGTGACTTCCTCTTGGGTCCCTTACTAAGGTAATGGAATGCATCTGCTACATGGTCACTGTCAGAAGTCTGAGGGAGGTCAATTAGCGTTCCTCCCAGAAGCCTGAAGCCTGAGGTGACACCGCTTCCTCCTTCTAGAGATATGTCAATCAACAACCAATGATTCTTTTTTATTTGCAAATGAGTATCAACATTTGTTTCTATTGCTGAAATTAATGGCTTGTCAATTAGCATGCTGCACGTTAGAAAATGACTCTCATTAAACATAAGTCAAGATGCGTGGGCTGGCTCAAATCTCTGAGAGAGAGCGACGGCTCGCCCGACACACACTCCTGGAACAAACAAGGAATAAGAATCAAGCTAAACCCTCCCAGGGCCTTTGAGATGGTGCAGATGCTTGATTCCTCATCCATTCCTGGCCATGGGTTTGGGAAATTTTTTTTTCTTGCATGGCCCACTTCACAGAGCTTTCTTCTGGTGAATCTTTTATCTTGCGTACCAAAACACAGAATGGGGCAGAGAAATGGAGCTCCACCCAGCTTACAGCCCTGTTATATGCTTGGGTGGTTTATTAATTGCTATCTACAACTATTGGTAAAGTAAAAGTGGCTTGCCTGTGGCCTTCCATTCCATCAGGACCGGCTGTCTGGGTGTGTTCTTACCACCTCGGGATTTCTACTGGCGGTTGTTATATTACAAAAAAGTGAAGGATGTGAATGATGCAGGTTAGATCCAGTTTTAGAGACTCTGGGGTGTGTGTGTGTGTGTGTGTGTGTGTTTATGTTTGGGGGTAAACTTGAGCATGGCACACCCATGGATTTTAAAAGACAGCCTCAGGTATCTTTTCTCAGGTATCCTCTATCTCTCATTTGAGACAGCCTCTCATTGGCCTGGATCCTGCCCACACATGCCAGGTTAGCCAGCCCCTGCACTCAAAGGAACCAACCTGTGCCTGCCTCGCATCTTGCTGTGCTGGGATTACAGGTGCACCCCAAAGAGACCGCTTCATTTTGTAAATTATGGCGATCCAAGCTCAAGTCATTATGTTTTGAACACAAGGGCTTTAGGAATCCAGAGATGTCCTGGCCCCAGCTCTGACTCTCAAACACCTCTGTGTGTGCGTGTGTCCCAAATAAACTGTTTCCTCTTTAAGTTGCTTTGCCACATACTTTGTTACAATAGGAAAAAGGATACCTTATGCAGGGAAAGAAAATGGTTGCGCTCAACTCTTCCCCCCAGCAGGGATGGACAGGAGGTCAGAACTCCGGCAATACATCCCTTAAAGACCCATGGAACTCTGAATTTGGGACACATTTGGAAAACCCCTCAGTCTTGGTTAGAAGCTGAGAACAAAAGAGAGGAAACATAATCACCCCCAATGGATTGATCATTCGCTTAAATGGGGCAGCAACGGTACCTTTTAGACAGACCAAGTACTATCTTACTCTTGGGTAGTAGGAGCCAGAATGAGTTAAAGGGCCATAGGTCATCTGTGTCCCAGAGCTCTGACACCTGCCCATTATATTCTAACGGCACCACAACTTCAACCTTAGGGTCTTTCTTATACATTATCTCCGTCTCCTCTTCTTTAACGACAGGGTCTCTCTCAATCAATTGTGGAAGCTGGCCGGGAACTCACGGTGCTCTGTTTCCACCTCTGAAGTATTAGGATTGCAGGCATGCACCACCATGCCTGGCTACAAATCTCCCACTAACCCAGTGTTTCTCAGCCTTCCTAATGCTGCAGCCCTTTAATACATACAGTTCCTCATGCTGTGGTAACCTCCAACCATGAAAATTATTTTCATCGCTATTTCATAACTGTAATTTTGCTCCTGTTATGAATCGGAATATAAATAGCTTTGGAGATGGGGGTTTGCCAAAGGGGTCACGACCCACAGATTGAGAACCGGTGCGCTAACAGGTCCTTTATAGTCTGCCCAGGGTGGCTTTTTTATACGTTTAATTTCATTATTTTTAGTTCTGTACATGCACGTGTGTTTATGTGAGGATATATGTACATAAGGGCAGGTTTGGCAGAGGCCAGAAGAGGGCGCTAGCTCCCCTAGAACTGGCCTCACAGGTGATGGTGATTTAGGTGCTGGAAACTGAGCTTGGGTTGTCTGGAATAACAGAATCCTCTCTCCAGCCCCTGGAGTACGGCTTCTGACACAGCGCATAAGCAGTACAGCAGGACTGCTCTACTTTATGAATCAAACAAGTCAACCTTCTTCATTTACATTTCAATTAATCTGCATATTATTTTGTCGAGTTGACTGATGAAGCACACAGCAGGCTAATGGCTCTCAACCTTGTCTGTCGCTCTGAAGAAGCGGCGCATGTAAGTGCACACATGCCAGGAGCAGGGATGATGACACAATGGGCCACACCTGTAATCCCAACACTCGGGAGGCAAAGGCAAGAGGAGCCGGAGTTAAAGTCTAGCCTGGGCTGCATAAAGAGACACCGTTTCTGAGAACAAAAAGTTATGGGATAACTTATGTTTGCATAAAGGACCACATTGCCTTTATTCGCCTGTTGAGGGACATCTAGGCTGGTTCCATCTCCTGGTTATTGTGGCTAGTACAGCAAACACGGATGTACACGCTATCTCTGAGCTGTGTTAGAGTGCTTTGGGAATGTGCTAAAAGTAGTACCAATCTGCAATACATACCACACAATATGTGGTACATATCTACAACGGAACTTCATGCAGCTATGAAGAAAAATGAAATCATGACATTTGCAGGAAATGAATGGACCTGAGATCATTATGGCAAGCAAAATAATCCAGACTCAGAAAGACAAATGCTATGTGTTTTCTCTTATATGTGGAACCTAGACTTAAAATTATATGCACGAGGGGCTGGAGAGATGGCTCAGCGGTTTAAGAGCATTGTCTGCTCTTCCAAAGATCCTGAGTTCAATTCCCAGCAACCACATGGTGGCTCACAACCATCTGTAATGAGGTCTGGTGCCCTCTTCTGGCATGCAGGCATATACACAGAGAGAATATTGTATACATAATAAATAAATAAATAAATAAATAAATAAATAAATAAATACTTAAAAATTATATGCACGAGTGTGTGTGTGTGTGTGTGTGTGCTAATGAAACTAGACGGGAACTCATGAGAGGGATCCAGCACTTGGGAGGCAGAGGCAGGCGAATCTCTGTGAGTTCAAGGCCAGCATGGTCTACAGAGTGAGTTCTAGGACAGCCAGGATTGTTTCACAGAGAAACCCTGTCTTGAAAAACAAAACAGAGAGAGGGGGGGGAGAGGGAGAGGGAGAAGGAGAGGGGGTTAGAGG
The DNA here is from genome assembly GCF_903992535.2 of Arvicola amphibius. Taxonomy (NCBI): domain Eukaryota; kingdom Metazoa; phylum Chordata; class Mammalia; order Rodentia; family Cricetidae; genus Arvicola; species Arvicola amphibius. Next base: position 10,743,454 of record NC_052063.2, on the reverse strand, counting down.
GAGAGGGAGAGGGAGAGGGAGAGGAAGAGGGAGAAGAAAAAAGGAGGAAGATGAGGGGGAGGGGAAGGAAGGAAGAAAAAAGGGGTTCTCTGCTGGAAGGGGAGGAGCCAACTAGAGAGGAGGGGCAAGGGCCCTGGGGGAAGGATAGAGTGGGGAGGGGGTGAATGAAGTAAACATATAATGACACCCGTGTATGAAAATGTCACAGTGAAGCCCATCTCTTGCTATACTAGCCTAAAAGATTAATTTGAAAAACAATTACAAAACCAGGCAAACAACAAAACTCCACATGCATCCGGGCTTGCAGCCTCTGTGAAGCTGGGCAGGGCCTGGGGATCTGCAGCTTCCAAAGCTTCTCCAGATGTCTCGAGGCCTCTGAGAGCAAAGAGTGGAGAATGTTGGGCCAGCGCCCCCCACACTTTCTGGTTTCTGACTTTTCCCACGCACCGGCCTTCCAATCAAAGCTGGGGCGACGGGGCCTGCCCTACTTTTGTGAGTCTGGGTGTGAAAGCTCGTGTGAACGGGGTTTGGGGAAGTAACCTACATAGTTTCCGAGGAGGAACGCCCGGGTAGCCAGCAGCCAGGCCCCACCCGTGAAGGGGCCTTGGGTGACATTTTCCACACCAGTGCACGTGGTCTCCTCACTGCGAGTCCTCCATGCTAAAAATGGGCAGAGAGTGGGTGGAGCTCAAAAATACTTCAAGTGCAGAGGTGTGGGCAGCTTCCACATAGCGAGGTAATTCTGGACAAATGGGAGCTTATCTTTGTGCAGTTACATTCATTCCCAAAGGGCTGGCGACATCTGCACCCCTCCGGGAGCACGTTCGTTTCAGTTTTCAGTTTTATCTGCTTTGAGGTCTTTAGGCTGTGGGATTAGGAAACCCCAGGCACAAGAAGCAAAGAACCTATTTCTTCCAACCTCAGAGTTCATGCTGGGGAAAGCGGCATCCTTTGGAATGTGGGAGATGAAACGCAAGAAAAATACTACCTTGGCCTTAATATCAAACAATGCACACATGTGCACACACACACACACACCACACATTCGTGTGTGCACACACGCTCAGACACACACTCACTCCAGCTAAGTGTCTGAGATTTGCCTATTCTAGAACCCTCACTATATGCAAATAACAAACACACATAAATACTCCAAGATGCTGATAACGTTTTCTTTAGAACGAAAGTTTTGTCTGGCAAACAGATCTGCTCGTTTCTGTCGATTATATTTTGTTCCCTCTGTACATCACAGATTGGGTTTAGCAGAGAAATGTATTAAGGGTTATGATTTTACAAAAATATGTTTGTTGTGATTTATACTACACGTTATAAATTACAGTTATATGTTTTGAATGAATAAATACATACATATATGCATAAAGATACAGGAGTAAGGAAGCTATGCTTTTTTTTGCAACTCTGATTAAACTATTTCGAGCTTCCTGAAAACTCAGATCTCTTCCCTGAAGACAAACTGTAACTCTTACCAGCACTACCCCCTGAAGGAGTTATAGGAATCTGATCCCAGACCTTGAGAGTTAGAGCAGATCGGGAGAGCCTGAAGACTCTGCATTTGAAGCAAGCCTTTCAGGTACTATTGAAAACACTGCCCTAGAGGAGGACCCTTGTGGGCAGCTACGCAGAAATATCCCAGGGCAACTGAGTGAACCAGCTATACAAGGGCATGCCCCTTCCCTAAGTTTGACTGGCATGCTTTGTATCAAAAGACACTGCCTGAAAGGAATTCCAAAGATCATTTCTGTGTCTTCCTGGCAGGTTACTGAAGTGCGTTACAGTATCGGGTGCCCGACAGGGCCACTCGGTACAGCTGTATGGGTCCCACGCTGCACCAGGACATTATATCTGAAGAGCCATCGTTTATGGAAATACAGTCAGCTTGTGTGTTTATTATGGCAGCTTTCTCCAGATGGCTGTAATGTGTCACATTCTGAATCAGTCCATGATAATGATTTCCCAACAGATGTGAACACAGTATCATGAGGAGTGAGGAGAGGGTGGGGGCACGCCGGACGGGCACTTGGGCTGGCCGCAGCTGAGTTCTGGTTCCGGACCACTGATCTCTTCGTTGCTCTATGGGTCTATGCTAGAGCAAGGTTTGCAAGGCAGATCATTTGCTATTCTAAAAACGAGAAAGAGGTACTCCTTATTGCCTCAAACGGACACAAAAGTGAAGTGTTACTTGGCAAAAGGGTAGCGGTCTCTGAGATTCTCCCCTCCCTTCCCTTTGCTTCCCTACACCCCAACAGCTAGCAGGATAAATTCTCCATCCCTACCCCCACCATCAACACCTCTCTCTGTGTAAACCTGGAAAGAGTGAGGGAGTATGGGGATGGGTGGGAGTAGATGGGGCTGCACCAAGATCCTCTGGAGGTCAGGCACCCAAACCTTACCATTTGAAGGAGCCTTGAGAGCATCCGACTAGAACATGGTCTCTAGGGAGCAGACCCACTTGGCCCAGTGTGGCTGGCCTCTGAAAGGCACATTATTGTGGACCGAGGAGGATGCATGTTTACTGGAGGCGACTCTATAACATGAGCCTGATACACTCCTTTACCCCATTTTTTTTATTGATTTTTATTGAGCTCTACATTTTTCTCTGCTTCCCTCTCTGCCTCTTCCCTCCCCCCTTCAGCCCTCCCCCAAGGTCCCCATGCTCCCAGTTTACTCAGGAGATCTTGTCTTTTTCTACTCCCCATGTAGATTAGATCTATGTAAGTCTCTCTTAGTGTCCTCATTGTTGTCTAAGTTCTCTGGGATTGTGGATTGTAGGCTGGTTTTCTTTGCTTTATGTTTAAAAACCACCTATGAGTGAGTATATGTGATAATTGTCTTTCTGGGTCTCAGTTACCTCACTCAAAATGATGTTTTCTAGCTCTATCCATTTTCCTGCAAAATACAAGATGTCGTTATTCTTTTCTGCCGTGTAGTACTCCATTGTGTAAATATACCACATTTTCCTTATCCATTCTTCGGTCGAGGGGCATTTAGGTTGTTTCCAGGTTCTGGCTATGACAAACAATGCTGCTATGAACACAATTGAGCACATGTCCTTGTGGCACGATTGAGCATCCTTTAGATATATACCCAAAAGTGGTATTACTGGGTCTTGAGGAAGGTTGCTTCCTAATTTTCTGAGAAATCGCCACACTGACATCCAAAGGGGTTGTACCATCTTGCATTTCCACCAGCAATGCAGAAGTATTCCCTTTTCCCCACAACCTCTCCAGCATAAGTTGTCATCAGTGTTTGTGATCTTGGCCATTCTTACAGGTGTAAGATGGAATCACAGAGTTGTTTTGATTTGCATTTCTCTGATGACTAAGGATGTTGAACATTTCCATAAGTGTCTTTCAGCCATTTTAGATTCCTCTGTTGAGAGTTCTCTGTTTAGGTCTGTACTCCATTTTTAAAATTGGATCATTTGTTCTTTTGATGACCAATTTCTTGAGTTCTTTGTGTATTTTGGAGATCAGCCCTCTGTCTGATGTGGGGTTAGTGAAGATCTTTTCCCATTCTGTAGGCTGTCGTTTTGTCTTGTTGACCATGTCCTTTGCTTTACAGAAGCTTCTCAGTTTCAGGAGGTCCCATTTATTAATTGTTTCTCTCAGTGTCTGTGCTGCCGGGGTTATATTTAGGAAGTGGTCTTCTGTGCCAATGCATTCAAGTATACTTCCCATTTTCCCTTCTATAAGGTTCAGGAGGCAACAAGTGTGGATTCCTTCATTAAGCCTATACGGTGAACTGAACCCTTTGCCAGGACTTGTGAGCGATCGGGGAATGTGTCAACTGCTTCCTTCCTGGGGTGAGCAGACAGCAGTAGAGACACCCAGTAGCTAGGCTGGCAAACAGTTCTTCGAACAATCCCCCACTCTGTGGAACACTCTTAGGGGAGAAGGTGCCATCCAGAGAGGTAGCAGAAAAAGGAAAGTCGCTTCAGATCCTGAGTGGGGAAAGGCAGGTCCACACAGGATGCTACGGCTGAACACAGCAGGAGAGGGAAGACTGAAGTGAAAATCAGGACATAAGACCATACCCGTCTCCTTTTCCCCAGCTCCCATAGCTCTCCCTTCATCTCCACAGCTTTGTCATCTCTAGTAGGAGCATACGAGAAGCACCGAGCATCATGGCTGACACAGGTAATAACTCGCACTTCCTGTGTGCTTGGCAAAGTGTGTCATCGGCACTAATTCACTGAGTTCTCTCAGCTTCCCCAGGTAGGGGCAATGTTCAGATCCCCTTGGTACAGACGCAGAAACTACACGAGTCACCAGGCAATGGTCAGAACTGGTGGCTTACTCGATGACAGCATCCCGAGCGTGCTCAGCCTTCTGATAGGCCAGGTTGTGTTCATTGCTGACCTCCTCGCCGTCCATTTACATCCTCTTCACTAGAACAGATTCCCTTTTGTGACCAGCGAAGCTTCTAGGCTCGCTCTGCACTCTGCTGCTCCTGTCAGTGGGGAAGCAGCATGTGACTGCGGTTAGCCCAGGTAGAATAAAAGAGGCACCTGCTGGATCTTCCCCATCCAGAAACACCTCTTTGAATCACACTGAGAAGATGTTTGCTGAGAACCTAAGTGTCCGGTGGGACCCTAGAGACTGTGCCAAGACACAAGCTCTATAATCCCAAGTCGAGTGAAAAAAAAAATCTATGTAGGCAGCTGAGATAGGAGATATTCCACTATCCTTAAAATCCAAACATGTACTGGGCAAATGTGATCAACGGTCAAGCAAACCAGTGCTTACTGGGAAAAACAGCATTACCTGTTGAACAGAAACGGCTTGGAAGGTACGTTCTTAGATGATTTAGCTCACAGTTCATAAAGTTAGCATACAAAGTTATAGGCTTCCTTATACTATTTTCATATGTATATGCCATTATTCTTTCTTCTGATCCTTGCTTGCCCCTTCCCTGCTCCTCCTGTGCTGGTCTCATTTTTTTTTAAAAAAATAAAGTGGGTGGGTAGCTAACCAAGGACAAAATCTATAACAGCGCTCACAGATCTGAGTTGTCTTGAGATTCCCCCCACTGAGTGACTTGAGTTTTTTCTGAACTTCTTGATGTTTTAGTGTAGGATTTTTCTATTGTAGTGTAGGTTTTTAATCTTTTTTTTAAAAAAAATTTAAGTGTACGTGTGTATTTCTGTGGAGGTTATGTGCATGTGAGTGCAGTACCTGCAGAGACCAGAAGAGGGCACTGGATCCCCTGGAGCTGGAGTTACAGGCAAATACGGTGGCAGAAGAGCTTGAGCCTTCTGCAAGAGTCTTCTGGCTCTTCAACATCTCTCCTGCCCCTGGGTTTTTAATCTTTAAAAATTACAGGTGCAGAACCTAATCTTTGAAGACATCCCTGATAATTGGCACAGTAGCTGTTGAGGGGTATTTCCTGCCGGATATACTTCCTTATTTCTCAGTTGATAAGGAACTGAATTCTGTCACAATAAAACAGTGATCTGTCTTTCCCTACAGAGCTAGGGCTCTTGTCCCTCTCTTCTCCTTTCCACTCAGACTGGTGCTAAAATCAACAGGAAAGGGGACCTGCCTGCCACTCCCCTAAGCCTTGGCCTCGTCGGTTATGATTGTAGCCATATATTTGTTTTGGTTTAAAAAAAAAAAAAAGATGAGAAAAATCACAGGAGTTCCTTATTTGAATTTTAATGAAGGAGCATTTTCCTCCTCGTCGGAGAGTGATTTCATGCAGTAAGCGGCAGCCTCCCCAGGCAGAGTTTGATTTTCCTCTTCCTAAATCATTTCTTTTCTCTAAAGTCATGTGTGAGGAGGCAGGACAACCACAAGAGACTGTGAAGGAAACAAGCCCGCGGGAAACACAGAAACGCTGTGTTAGAACAGCAGAGTCTGAGGCGAGCCCCTGGGTGGACCTCCTCCAAGGCACCCGCCCCCTGCCCCTCCCAGTCCCCCACCCCTGGCCCCCGTGTGTGTGTGTGTGTGTGTGTGTGTGTGTGTGTGTCCCTGCCGGGTGGACCTCCCCTGGCAGCACTAACCAGTGCTCTTTTCTCTTCCTGTGGTTGAATCTGTCTCCTGGACATGGCAGATGAGTGGTCTACCCTTGAGCTGCAGCCCCAGCTCCTTTTCCAGTTCTTATTTGGAGACAAGGTCTCACCAAGTTGTCTAGGCAGATCTTAAGGCTCTCCAGGTTCTTCTACCTTTAGCCTCCTAAGAAGCTGGGATCTCAGGCCCAAAACACCAAACCCTGCAACAATTATTTTTTTTTCCTTTGAGATAGTGTCTCTCTACAGAGCTTACGGTGGCTTTGAACTCATCTTCCTGCCTCAGTCTCCAGTGCTGGGGTACAGAGGTACCCCACCAGGTATGCCACCATGCCTAGCTCAATATGGTGTGTGTGTGTGTGTGTGTGTGTGTGTGTGTGTGTGTGTGTGTTGGTTTATTTGAACTGGAGTCTCATGTAGTCTGGGCTAACCTCCAAGTCAATAAGAGGCCAAGGATGACTCCTTAGTCTTTTGCCTCTACCTCCCACAAGCTGGGGTTACAGCTCAGTGCCACCATGCCCCGGAGAACGTGTATTTTTAGGGAACAGAACCTTAGTTGTCATATTCGCGTAGGTAGACTTCAACATCCTGAGCCGTCAATGGCAGGAATCACAGATTGGCCTGAACCCTCCATATGGAAGCCATGTGGTTGCAGAACAACGGAACAGCAGTAGATAGCCTGGCGCTGTGAACTCTAATAGTATAAAAAAAATTGACATCTTTATTTTCTATAACTGTAACAGTTGGGCTCAGTGTCAGCTCGCCACATATTGGGATGGCCCGGATGGGGAGCCTTACCTGGAGTGTCCTGATTGCCTCGGTAGATGCAGCAAGACCCACGCAATTGTGGGCCCCGCCTTCTGGAAGCATCCCACGTAAAAAGAGCGAGCACGGCAGACGGAGGACCATCGTGCCTCTTGCCTCTTGGCCTTTTCCCCTTCCTCTGAGCTCATTTGCCTTGTGGTTGCTGAACCCTTCACAGGTTGCTGAACCGGCAGTGCTGAACTTTCATTGTGGACGGCTCTCCAGGAGCTTTTGATCTTCTGGTGCCGGATAGGGACTGCTGGGGTATCCGGTCTTGGGGTGTGTGTGACTACTGGCTGCTGGGCACCCACCCCGCACCCCAGGAAGTGATAGCCATTGGGGGACTACTCCAACTGCTGAGACACCCATCCTCCAGGACCAAGGAACTTCTGAATCTCAGGTCTCAGGTGTGATTGTGCTGTTGTATTTTAAAGACTTAAAATGTGTGAGTGTGTGTGTGTGTGTGTGTGTGTGTGTGTGGCCACCCCATTGGTTCTGTTCCTCTAGAGAACACTGACGAGTAGAGTAACCACTAGCTGAAATTTAGCTTTTCCTGCAATGACAAATGTAGGCAACAATGGGCAGAGGAACAGCAAGCGGCACCTGTGACCTTGATACCAGAACGAATCGCCTCAGGTCAGTCACGTGAGTGGCTGCAGACTTCAAGGGGTACTTAGTGCTATGTAGGATCAGCACTTATGATCAATCATGCTGCTAGATCGTGTTGTTTACAGTTGATCGTGTTGTTTACAGTTGCTATAGCAGCACAAATGTCACCAGGTCAGTGTGTGTGTGTGTTGGTGTTCATGGTGTGCACGTGGTTTGGTCATCTTGTGGGGCATCTTCCTCTATTCCCTTCACCTTTTTTTTTTAAAGATTTATTTATTTATTATGTATACAACATTCTGCCTCGATGTATGCCTTCACGCCAGAGGAGGGTGCCAGATCTCAGTACAGATGGTTGTGAGCCACCATGTGGGTGCTGGGAATTGAACTCAGGACCTCCGGAAGAACAGCCAGTGCTCTTAACCTCTGAGCCATCTCTCCAGCCCCTATTCCCTTCACCTTTATTGTAGATACTGAGTTTCTCATTGAACCTAGAGTTTGTGGTTTCATTTAGACTGATGGGACACGGAGCCCCAGGGATTTTACCAGACTGCCAGAGGGCCCCATACACCCCTAACTTAGCAGATTCCCAGTGTCATCCCCATTGCTTTAAGAGACCCTCAGATGGTCCCACTGCAAAACTGGATCTCCCATTCAGCAACAGAGCTACACAACGGTCCATTTAGTGAACTTCACTATGCCTTTCGTGTGACCTTAGTTACCTCTCTTCCAATAACCCAACAGAAATCTCAAATGCAGTCCCATTGTGCAAGAGAGAATCATTTCACAATTGATTTGATCTTCTAATGCCTGGTTAGAAACGGCATCAGCCCTGAGCTAGTCGAGAGCGGACTGTCTCAGGGATGCGTTATCAAGGCTCCCCCTTCTCGGCGGCTTCTCCCTGGCTCTTTACCATGGGGTTCTTTTGCTACTGGGCCACAGGTGACCAATAGGCAGGGCAGCCAGAGGGAAGGACATTCAAATCCGATCGTTTTCCGATATTGCTAAGAAGTTGAAAGATGGGCGGAGGCTGCAGCGGTGATTAATTAAGTTTGAGAATACCCGTGGCTTTTAATTACCATTCTGTCCATGTTCCAACGCCCGCCTCCCTGCCACGGCAACTCCTGTAGCTCTAATGAGACACTTATCAGGAGCTATTTTGTATTGTTAGTTATCTTTGCGTGCAAACGTACCTCCATGAACCTTCTCTTGTATTGCCCCCGGTGCTTGGCAGACAATAGAGCCTCCTTAAGTAGGCAGGGCTGCATTGAATATCCATCTCCTCTGCATAGTTAGTGGGTCTTCAAGCTTGAAGATGCCAGGGCAAACATGCTCTATTTCCCCCCCTCCCATTTTGCATTTGTTTCTGCCACATCTATTCTCCAAGCCCTGAACACTTACTACGTGTTAGGAAGGCATCACACTAGACAGTAGATGAAAATATCATAATCACTTCCTTTAAGGAGTTCTGGGGTTTGGGGTATGCCACACAAACACCGCAATTAAGATGATTGCAGGGCTGTGAAGCAGAGAGGCCAAAGGGATGGTCAACTCTTCACGATGGGTGTGATAAAAAAAATGCAGCCGGGCAGTGGTGGCACACACCTTTAATCCCAGCACTCGGGAGGCAGAGGCAGAGGCAGGCGGATCTCCATGAGTTCGAGGCCAGCCTGGTCTATAGGAGCTAGTTCCGGGACAGCCAAGGCGACACACAGAAACCCTCTCTGGGGGGATGCTAGAGGCAGAGCCCCAAGAATGAGTTGGACTTTGTCAAGGGGGAGAGGAAAGTAGCCATCTTCTACTCTAGAGAGCCCCGAATCTGTCCTCCAAGCAGTACATGGATGCTCTTTAGGTTTCGACCCACATTTCTTCCCTTCTCTCTTCCTCCCTGCTTAAAGAACCTGAGCTTTTTATCTAGCCTAATGCCAAGGAAGGTAGACTCTCTACCCTGCCCCCGGGGCTCCTGAGCCGACAGTGGTTGTCCCGTCTCTCTTTGCCAGTTTGTGACGTCAGGTGGGCACATGACCGCATGCTCCGCGGTCCGGGAGAGAGAAGGGGAAGTCTGCGGAGAGACTTCCTCAGACATGAAGTGACAGCATCTTGAAGGGAGAAAGTTAAGCCTTTCCTTTCTTGTCTGGAAAATTCACATGATGCGTGCAGCTGTAGCAGCTATCTTATGACAGCGGAAAGATAATAAGAACCCCGGGGGCTCTTGGATAGAAACGCAGAATAGCAACCAGGACTGGCGACTGGGCTCCTCGTGTTGGGGAGGGGATTAACCCCTGCTTGCCTATGCTATAGGCACAGGCTTTTTTTCCCCCTATGGTTGCAAGTCTGCACGCTCAAACTACTTCCACAAACCGTTTCCCAGGTCTCCTCGGTGAGCACCAGCTAGATCCCAGAAGATAGCCCTAAGCCTCACTGGTGGACTAGCGCAAGCTGCCACCCTCTAGGATTTAACCATTTCCTCCCGTCAACCTCCTGCCATTTTGGGAAGTCCCCAGGAGAGTATCTTTGAGAAACTTCTCTCTTTTTTTTTCTTTCTTTCTGAATTTCTTCCTTATTATAAAGACAGGGGAAACTCCTTCCCTCTGGCTCAGGCAAATGCCCCAAGTGCTTGCTCCTCCCGTCTACCCCATTGTTTCCATTTCTTTTTCTTGGGATGTCCCACAAACACCCGGTACCAAGCTCCTACCTTAGACAGAGCACACCACCCTAGGCTAATAGATCCCTATTAGAGTTGGCCTGTCCACCCAGCTCCTCTGCAGCTGGCTGGAGTTCGAGTCCCAGAACAGGAACATATGAAGAGATAGAGAACACAGTGTGGCAAAGACTGACAGGCAGGGCCTGGTGTACCCCCTAAGTGTCCCCTCTGAGACACACTGTGGTCTCAAAGTCACGGCTTCCCAGCAGGTGGGGTGCATGGTAAGTGTTGGTCCCATCTAGCCTTGACTGTGCTGAGGAGACCCTGGCCACGCAGACCCTTTAGGCTTCTCAGCCTCAGTCACCAGTGACCCTGTCTGGGTGTCTGAGGATGGAGTCCTGAGAGGGCCGTGACATGAAGGAAACAATAAAGAACGATTGAAGGGCCTTCAGCAGGAAGCGTGACAGGAAGTAATCTGGTAGACTTGCCATTTAAAAAAGATGATGCAAGGCCAGACAAATGCCCTGGCTAACGAACCCAGGGACCAGAATCCCAACCAGCCCCACCTAGAACAGTCTCCTTCCCATCAGGGGAGGGACTAATTAAAGATGCAGGGCTGCTGAAATAGGTGAGAGCCAAGCACGGGCGGCAAATAAATGCAACTCCAGCAGCCCTTGGGAGGCACGGAAAGGATCGCCACGAGTTCAAGACCAACCCCGGTCTACACCACAAGACCATATCTCAAAATAAACAGCAGAAGGGATCTGGGATGAGAACTCGAGTCTGTTACGCACGTCGGGACCACACGGGGAATTAGTCACCAGGACAGAGGGAAGTGTCTGAGATGACTTCCGCCTTCTGTGAGAGCTAGGGTGTAATGTGGTATGATCCAGGAAGACTAGGAACTTACAGAAGGACGAGGGAGGGGGAGAGCACAAGAAAAGCGATTTGAAGGACATGTGGGGTGATCAAGGCAGGAGGCATGCAGATGTATGGCTCTTGTCAGGGTAACTCAGGTGTACCGTCTTAGGGGCACCAGCAGGGGTGACAGTAGACGCCCGTGGGCACTGGTGACATTGGGTAGGGAGGCCAGACCAGCCGCAAGAAGAGTGCCAACAAGTGACTTAAATTGAAGGACCATGCGGGCTTCAAGGAGGTTCTTTCTGTGTGTGTCCTGCACAAACAGGGAGGGGTACATGCATTTGTCTCATTTCTTAGTTAGTTTTTAAAACGTTTTTTTTTTTTAAAAAAAAAAAAGATTTGTTTATTCTCTCCTAAGTGTATGGGTGTTTTGGCTGCTTGTCTGTCTATGCGCCATGCCCCCAGAGGTAAGAAGAGAGTGTTAGAGCCCTTGGAAATGGAACTGTGGGTGTAACCTACACCAGATCTTTAGCACTTGGACGCCCAGGCTCGAGTCACATCTGGTTGGGAAGAGGAGAATGGGTTGTGTTCCCAGAAGAAGAAGGCTGTGAAAGATTCCCGGGCATAGAACGATAGTTACCATGGTTCTCTGCGCAGCAACATTCAAAAGAGAGGAGGAGGAGGAAGGGAGACACAAAGTTGATATGTCAAAGGAGACCGCCTGCTTTTTAGAAGCCAAGATCTGCCATTCGTATCTGTTTTCTCTACCGGCCCTGCCCCCCCACACCACCACATAGTACCCTGCCTTCCGCATGGCTATAACCAACAAGTGTGTGTGGAGTAAAATCACAGACACCATACACGACAGGCCCGGGATACTTGTCAAAACAAACAAACCAGCCAACAAAAAAAGAACACGACAAAGACCAATACTCAAGTCTAATTTGGACAATATACAAAAGCATTTTTTTTTCAGTGCTTGGCCACCACGAACACAGATATTAATAGATTCTCTAAAAGGAGCCAATTTTTTCAGGTTTTGGATGAAGGCATCATATCAGTTTGGACCGAAATAGTTCCAGATGAGGATGACATTTGAGGCGCGTCTTGCAGAAACCCAGCGGCGGTAAAGTACAGAGCCTTGGTCCTACTGCTGCTGTGTTCTGGGGCTCACTATAATTTCATGCTGCATTCGGAAGCCTGCAGGGAAGACACCTTCATTACTACAGATGCCAGATAGAAAGAGAAGGGCAAATCAAACCTTATTAATCGATGACATACTTCCAGCTTTCAGGAACAGATGCTAAGGGGGAGTGAAACCTTGTAAGCCCCGGGTACCTACCAAAACCCCCTCAGGTAACTAGCAATTGTTTTTCCTAACACGTACCTTTTCTGTCCACTAGGGGGAGCCCTAGGGTACACCAAGCCGTGGCTTTTCTATGCCTCACGTACAACCCCTACGTCTATGAAAACTTGTCTGTTAATTCCGAAATTCTCCACCCCATAGTGGTCCAAAAATATAATCAGATGTCATATTTTTCAAAACAGAGTATATCATTCAATGTATGTTAAGAAAATGCGTCACTTAAATCCTCGGTGGACTCAGCGAAAGTTTCTCATGTAAACAGAAGTTTCTAAGAGAAAATTAAAAGGAGGGTAAGTCTTTGTCAGAATCTTTGCTTATTGAAAAACAGAAAATGCCGAATCTGTGCCCTTTCCATTTTAAAGAGCTTAATTTTAAATACCTGTTAGATACTAATATGATCTTTATGCTCAGCGGAGTTCTTAAAGTATTATTGGCACTCGGTTGATAATTATTATAATTATTATAAGCTTGTCTAACATAATTACAGTATAAGACTCTTCCCTTTTCAACACAAAGCCATTTTCAAACAAAGTTTGAGAGGTGATGTAAATTAACAAATAGCCCAAATGCAACGCTCAGTCTTGCATTTGGCGGCTGCCCTTGCATCTTGTCAATACTGCGTTTTTTTGTGTGGCAGGGTATAGCATTTTTCCTTTTATAGCCTCTGTCTCTGTGGAGAATGTCAGCGCATGAATGGTAAATATGTATTGTGCATATGCCAAGTCAATGTGTTTGGAGCTGTGGGTTCCTCAAAGGTTGACACCCACCCCTGCAGTTTCCTGTCTTTGCAGAAACATCCAGACGAATGTCTACTCAACGCTGACCCTGTATCGTGCCCCGCAAACTGCACCGGACAGAACGTCGCTCCTGGCTATTCCCTTAATCCCTGTCACATGCCTGGCCTCGGCAGAGCCCAGGGCGTTTCTTGTTAAGGGTATAAGCGAGTAAATGAAGGCTTTGAGACAGGAAAGTGTGGGGACCACAAAGGTCTTTTTGTCCACAGATTGCTAGGGAAACCAGGAATGGCCCTTCATGGAGGAGATAAAACACCTGTTTTCCCACCCAGAAAGCTGGCAGTGGATACTGCTAGTGACCTGGTGACATTTTTTTTTTTGCTATCTGTGGCAGCGGACCTCACCCACCCTTTGCTGCAGAGACCTCACCCAAACCCCCAAGAATTTTTACCCCAGATTTTCCCGCCCTAGCTCCCAGTTAATAAAATTCCTCCTCAGGGGAGATGTCACAGGTACTTTATAGCCTGCTGGCCTCTATGCTATCTCGGGTAGGGGCCACAGGAGACTCTAGGCCTTTCAGCTGTGGAACCCACCCTTGCAGCCGCTTCTCCTCTGTAAAGGAGTTTCTATGTATCCACACCTTCAGCTTTGTTGAGCACCTGGAACTGGAATGATTGTTGCCTAGAAACCTGGAAGGGGAATGATTGTTGCCTAGAGACTTTCCCCCAAACTGGTCTGTGTTTTAAATGGGCTGAAAATGAACCACCCGGCGTCTGCCTCCCCAAGTCCTATCCGGGTTGATGAAGTCCATCTGAACCGAGTTTTCCGTCTCACCTCTTCAGGGATCACTGCCTGCATTGACAAACCTGCAGGGTCCCCCCCCCCCCTCTCCTGAAAGGAACTGTAGAGAGAGAGAGGTTGAGATGCCATCCCTGGTCTCAGAAGAATAACAATGATAAGAACGAGGACTTGGTCCTATGCTTTTGTCTGCCTATCCATCGGTTCATCCATCCACCCATCATCCACCCATCCTTTGCCCATCCATCTACCCATCCATTCTCCAGAGCCGTAAGCCTACTAAATGTCTCTTCTCCCACTGAACTACATCCCGAGCTTTACTGTCATTTTTTTTAAAGGAGTTGAATCCACCAGAGAGTTTTTTAATATATATATAATCTAAAGAAAAACACACATTAAAAGAGTGGTAGATGAATAGGAGTTTGCAAAGTAAGGGATAAGGGTGGGTATTTTAGGTAAAATTGCTGGAAATAGAAAAACGTAGAGGCAGGAAAGGACCCAGTTTGCTTAAGAGACATGACCAACCCTGCTGAAAATAGACAGTTCCAGTCCACATCCCTCACTCTGACCCAAGACCTCTTAAACTGGGTATGGAAGTTCCCAAGTAAATACTTGGTTTTTTTGAGCAATAACAAGAATAAGAGCCAAATGGCAAGCCTGATTTAAGTGCTAGGTAAGAAACTGGGGAAGTTGAGATGGGGCTGCTTATGGGTTGGGTGTAGACGGGCTCTTGGCCTCTACCTGCTGAAGCCATGGGAGCCCCCTGGCCCTTCTGCCACGGGTTGGCTTGTTTAATCTACACAGTCTCTTTAATGGCAAGGCAACCAGGGAAGGGTTGGCTTTGGGGTCAAGACTATTTGCTTAATGCCAATTTTCTTGGCGCCCCTCTTCCATGCCTGATGCTAAGTCTATCCCTTCCAAAGGCATGTGTGCCATCACCTCTGGGTTCTCTGGAGACCAAGGAATGTGTTTTTTTATCAACCAGGTTTCGCGTCTTTGGCTTCTGTTAGGCTGAACCACACAGAGCTGGTGACGTTTGTGAACACATTTCTACTCTTCCTTAAATGACCTTGTGATCCTAATAGTATTATTGATGACAGGGTCTCTCCCTAGAGGCTGAAGTCTAGCTGTGGTGATGAGACTTTGTCCCTGTTCTATGACAAAACTTTTCCCGAGGAGATGCTACACACATCCACTCACCCCAGAGAGGCAGCCCATGACAGACCCAAGAACAGAAACCGCCAAAGTCCGACTTGGTGAACCAATGAGATTAATTGGGATTACTCACAGGAGCAGAAATGACTCAAAGACAGCTGTGTCACCCAAACCCACCCCGGCAAGGGTGACAGCTCACAAAGTGGGGAACCTAGAGCACACTGAATAGCCTGCAGGCAGCTCAGCAGGAAAGTGTCCTTTCTGGGTGTCTCCATTGGTCAAAACCCCTTCCATAGTTTGACTGGTTTCTGCCTCTTCTAGGCAGCTGGTCTGGTCTCAGAATCTTCTTTGCAACTTATCTCTGCTTATCTGAGGGGTGCTCTGAGCTTTTATTGCTTTCTTTGGCAAAGAGGGGCCTAGTGAATCTGATCAGCTTCAGGGACTTCCTGAAGCTCTTCGGAGTTGTTTACCTTCCTGCCAAATGAGCTGAGCATCCCTGCAGGATGGGATGTTTCAGTCTCAGAGGAAACTGGCATGCAGATGCCCCCCCCCCAAAAGAGAACTAATCCCATATGAAGGTATAGAGGACAGACTCAGGATGCCTACAGAGAAACCAGCCCTACCTACAGCACGACCGTAGACTTCCAGCCTCAGAGCTAGGAAGATAAAGATTTTGTTTGTCTTATACCAGCCAGTCTAGGGGGCTCAGCTATGGAAACTGTAGGACACTAATATAGTGTGCTGACATAGCACTGGGGTCTCAGAACCAAATGATAATAGCAATGTCACTATTTGCCGTTAGATTCTGTGAGCCAGGCACTGTGTTGAATGCATCTCCCCCACATACTATCCCACGTAGTATTTCTGAAACTCCCATGAGGGGTGACGTTTGTTCCAATCTACCATGAGGATGCTGAGGCTCAGAGAGCCCAAGGCTACCTCACGTAGGACCTGGACTTGCCCTGACTGGGGACATTGATTGTTTCCTGTTACAAACAAAATGGCACCTCTTCCTTAGGATACCGGCAGCCCCTCTGTCAGAAGGCAGGGACTAGTGAGCGGGGGTGGGGGGGGGGGTAGTTGGTTTTCAGTCCCACTTACCTCCTTGGGCAAGCCTCCATCTTGCCACATGCTCCTCTGTGGTCTAAGAACTTGATCATTATATTGGACCAGCTGGGTTGGGGTAGCTGGGAGGGCACCGAGAGGTAGGAGGATGTGGGCACATAGGGATCATGAGTGCTGGGGTGTGGTCCCTACCTACACACAGTTGAAGATGAGGCATGGGGCCTCCTCATAGTCTCCGGGAGAACCACGAGGCCTTCCTTCAGCCCTGTTCTGCTCCCTGACCCCAGCACACGCCAACGCCGCCAGCCTTTCTGCCAACAAGAAGTCTAGTTTTCAGGATCACACGCCAAGGTGACCCCACTGTCCCGTTAACACCCTCCTCGTTATCCCTGCCACTACCGCCAAGCCAAGGAGCCCAAGAAAGACCTCCCTGGCTGTTCTATTTGACTCCAAATCTGTGTCTGTGCCTTTCCTCGCAATTAAAACTCCATTCCGCTATGAAATCTGCAGCTTTCGTGATGTGGAAAAGGGACCTTTGACACCGTAAATATTTAATCGCCATTGAGACGTCCAATAAATGAAGAACTGAACGTTTCCGATTGGTTGGCTCTGAGAGGTGAAGTCAGAAGCCATGGAGTGGCTGGAGCAATGGAGGAAGCCAGAGTCTCCAATTTATCTCTTGAAATATTAGCTGGGGTGGGCTAAGGCAGGGTCTGGAGGTGGCAGACTATGGAGATAAGCTTCCTGATTCTGTTTTGGTGACAATGAGCAGACATGAAATTTCTAGGCTATGTCGGGGCGGCTGCTGGAGCTCAGACTTGGTGGAATGTCTAAAGAGGAAAAAAAGCTGTCTGTTCGGTTCTGTGTCTTGTTTGAAAATATACTTCAAACATTCAACAGTGTTCCAGAGATCATAACTGCCCCTGTGCCCCCACCACCTCCTGAGCCCTTGGCCCCTGGGTAGCCCTGCTTTACTTTTAAAGCATTTTAGTTTTATGTTTTAACTGGAGAAAAAAAAATAATAATCTTGCCCAGTAGGGTTTCCATTTGTTTCTATCAATGGGCTGAATTTAGTTTAGGAAAGTCTGTGCAAAGGGAATGAAATGTACCTTTTGCCTTCCCCCCACTTACCAGATCTGGAGGCACCAACCATTTGGAAATAAAGGAGATGCATTCTTCCTAGTCTCTCACGCTGGCTACAACAGACAAACCAAATGGCACAGCTGAAGATCTCTTCTGGATCCTCCTTTGAAGTAGGTTGAGTTGTTAGTTACATTCTGGCAGGAAGGAAGTGACCGGAACAGAAGCATCAAAAAAGGGGGTGATGGGTGAGGTATGGGCAGGGGTGGGTGTGGGGACATGCTAAGGCCAGCATCAGCAGGAGAGAGTGCACGCCACAGGTCCAAGGAGCAGAATGAGGGGTACTGAGGAACCCAGGGCAGCCTATGGCTGTAGTTAGGAGAGGACATGGTCACAACTAGGACACAGATTGGTGGGGAGGGAGCCGGAGGACTAAGTATCTGAGCTTCAGCCTAGCTCTCCACACCTGCATCTCCCACGGAGCCTCCCATTGGCTAAATCCAGTGGGAAGCCAAAAGACGGTCTCTGTCCGTAGATGCAGACTTCTGGTATAGAGCAGGATGGGAAAAGCAACCACAACAGGAAGAACTGTGCAGCAAAGATGGGCAAGGAGAAGTAGGAAGAAGGACTAGAGAAGGGGAGGAAGAGATGGGGTTCCAGAGAGGAACCCTGACCTGCAACTCAAGGCGCTCTGTATAGTAAACAGGCACCAGGTTTGGCCGTGGCGGTTTTACAGTCACATCTCCGCAAACGATTTTTAAAAAGCCAAAAAGGAGCCAGGCATGGAGACATGTGACTGCCATCCTGTAGTGATATTTCATTTGTATTTTAATAAATAAAGCTTGCCTGAAGAGCCGAGCTGTCCTAGTCAGTCTTACAGACCAGGCAGTGGTGACACACACCTTTAATCCTGGTAGCCAAGCAAGTTTGCCATAGAAACAGGGCGGTAGTGGTGCACGCCTTTAATCCCGGCACTAGAGAGGAATATAAAATGGGAGGAGACAGCTCTCAGACACAGCCTCATTCTGAGATTCCTGGAGGCAGGATCGCCATTTTGGATTGAGGTAGAGATAAGAGCCAGTATTTTTGCTGTTTTGCTTTTCTGACCTTCAGGTTAAACCCAAATATCTGTTTCTGGGTTTCTATTAATCATGGTACACCATCCTAACGCTAGAGAGGTTAAAAGCATAAGGATTTATAGTTCAAGGCTAGCATAGGCTATACAGCAAGATGCTGTCCTTAAAAAACAAGAGGGCTATTCTTGCAGAAGACCAAGGTTTAGTTCCCAGAATCTACACTGTGATTCACAACTGTCTGTTATTCTACTCCTCTTCCAACAGATCCAGTGCCCTCTTCCCGCTTCTGCAATCACTAGGTACACATCCTGCATACCTATATACACATAGATAAACACTCATAACATACAAGAAAAATATTTCTATGGAAAGGACTGTGAGAGGTCTCAGTCAGAAAAGTGCTTGCTATACAAGCATGGGGAACTGAGGTTTGGATCTCCAGCACCCGTGTCAATACTGGGTATGATGTTGTATGTTAAGTCACCCCTGGACAAATGGGGTGGATCCCTGGGGCTTACTGGTCAACCTGTCTAACTGGATCAGGGAGCTTCAGGTTCTGTGAGCTACCACGTCTCAAAAGATAAAGTGGAAAGCCACTGAGGAAGGTCGACCTCTGACCTTCTTCATACGCAGACACACACACATGTGCACACACATTGAAAATGACCAAAGGGAGCAGAAGGGCAAGAAAATGTTCCGTCTTTTCTTGTGGGATTCTGGGAATGAGGCCGTTCGCGTCAGGGATGCCAATGGAGCCACTGTATCCCCAGTGCCTTCCCAGAGTGGATGAGGACAAGGAGTGATTGATCCCCCCCTCTTCCCCAAGACCGTAAGCCCAGCCACCCGATAGCCACTGCCCATGCTCAGAACTCATTCCGATTGCTGCCTCCCAGGCTTGGTAGCAATTTTTTCTCGGGAGGGCAGGGGCAGTGGAATAAGCGGCGCGGGTTTTGCAGGCGGCGCGAGTTTTGCAGACAGCGCCAGCCTGCTCGCCACGAAGTCCGGCAACTTCATTGTCAGCTCTGAGCATCTCCCCACCAGAATCTCGAGGAAGCGGAAGTACAAGTGACTGTGGAGTTATCTGCCTGTTAATCTTATCATCGGCTATTCATTTTAAGAGTCTGAGTTATTATTAATATGGAGGCCTCCGTGGTGGCAGCTCGTCTCTTTGAATGCGCTTGTGCCAAGCTGCCAGTTATCCAGGGACTCGGGGCCCAGGATTATACTAACAGTGAGTCTCTAAGATGTCACGGCCAAGCAGAGGCAGGGAAAGATGGCTCGCTCTTTCTCTCCCTTTCTCTTTCCTTCAAGACATTGTTTATCTTTGTAACAGACCTGGCTGACCTGGAACTCGCTCTGTAGACCTAGGCTGGCTGCAAACTCACAGAAATCTGCCTGCCTCTACCTCCTGAGTGCTGGGATTAAAGGTGTGCATCACTATAGATGACAATAAGATGGTTTTTTAAAAAGAAGGATTAATATTTTGTGTCTACCCCAATAACCTTTCAGTGCTTTGTTTCAAAGGAACTATAAGAAAAAAATACAAATAAAGATATACACAAATTTCAAAAAGAAAATTCTAAGGAGAGTTTAATTTTAAGATGTCTCTGTCAAGTCACAGAAGTGTCCCAAACCTGAAGATGTAATTAGCTGATGAGTTTGCCTACTTCCTGCAGATCTAGGGAACTGCAAGGCTACTGATGACTTAACTCTATTTTGCGGTCAATCAGGGATGGCGTTGGATTCATCACCATGGATAGGTTTGAGCGCTTGAAGACATGCCGTGAGGCTGCGTGCGTGGCCTAGTTTGCTGTCTATTGTTGCGATAAACACCAAGACCCACAGTGACGTGGGGGAGGAAATGGCTCATTTCATCATATAGCTATTGGGCCATCATAAAGAGAAGTCAGGTCAGGAACTGAGGCAGAGACTGCAGAGGAACACTGCCTACTGGACTGCTCCCCCCTGGCATGCTCATACCATTCAGGACCCTTTGCCCAAGGGTGGTACCACCCACAGTGGGCTGGCCCTTTCTGTATCAGTCATTCATCAAAAAGATGCCCTACAGATTTGCCAACCAGCCAATCGGATGGCAGCGATTTCTGGATTGAAATTTCATCCTCCCAGATGAATCTAGTTTGTGTCAAGTTGACAAAGACGTAACCAGCATAGAATGTCACTTCAGCAATGAAATACCGAGTGCCAGGCTGATGTCTCTGACTTTGTAGCCTTGGAGTAAGAGTTGGCGTTTTCCATTCTTTCCACAGACCCTTATAGTGGTGAAGGCCCTTATATTCTATAGCTTAAATGAGGTCAGTGTTGGGACTCTAAGATTAGTGGTTCTGAATGTCCCACTCTCTTCTTTCGTCTCTAATTGTCACTCTGCTGGGAAGTGGCATGCAACTCTGCTAAGCCACGATGGAAGGACAACTGGAACGTTGGGGTGAGCTCACATTGCATCACGACACCCAGTGTTTTTCCAGGAACCACCAGCTGGGTACTATCACCAAGCATGGAAGGCTACTCTCCATCCATCCAAGGCTGTGTTGAGTTGACAGAGAGGACCAGGCCCTGGACTCCCTCCCTCACATCTTGAGACCTTGGTGGAAGGCTCGAGCACATTGGCAAGCTACCCTTGGCCAATGGCCTTCCTTCGTGAGGGAAGCAGGTAGCATTGAGAAGCATGTAGCACTGAAGATTCTAGAATCCAGGCAAGCTACCCTTGACCAATGATCTTCTCCCATGAGGGAAGGTAGCTGTCTTTGGCGCATGTAGCACTGAGAAGGATGTGAACATTGCTGAGGTAGGAAGGGCATACCCACCTGGCCAGACAGATCAGTCAACTAGGCATCCATGAGGTGACAGGTGCCATGGGCAGACCCCCTCAGCCATATCTTAGAGCACCGTACTTGACTGACGCTTCACAGTGGCTGAACTTTGTCCAACCCGCCTCTGGGCATCAACCCAAACTATCAAGCAGCACTTCCTCTACTGTACTGCTCAACTATCTGATCATCAGTAGGCTAGGGAGGAAGCTAGTTTATTTTCCTGCCAGTCACCAAAAGGGGTCAGGAACTCTGATAATGTCTTCAGCACGGAGACCGCATCGATACCAAGGCAGAGGTGTGGAGACAAAGCAGCTTGTCTGAAATCCAAGCCAGGCAATGCTGCTCAGATCCTATCCAGGGTGTTGTAGCTACATAGATAGGGTGTGTAAAGAATCTGTTGATCACCAGAACTAAGATTCTCAGCTGCTTCCAGCTCCCATCAACCCAACCAGCCCTCTAAACCATAGCCAGAGTTTTTTTTTAAAGGGTAAGAGAAAAGTGAAGTATGAACGTGGATGATAGCCATCTTGTGACTGTGACCAGTTGTCTACTGAACAGTTCTTAATGTCTCGAGTCTCAGCAGGAAACCACACAATCTATACAGCCCTGTCCAGCAGAAATGAGTCTGATTGTAGATGGCTTGGTTAACCCGGATCGCCTTCCGTGCCTGAGGGAGTGGATATTTTCTCATTATGAAGACTTTTCCAGCTAGAGAGAGCTGTGTATACAACTGCTCAGAACCCCCGTCTGAACTGCCCGTTTCCGTGGTAGCGGGTCTGTTTGGAGGATGGTTCTTATCTGTACCACCTTCTTTTGTTTGGGTTTCAGCCATTCGTGCTACAAGAAGTTCTGAAATATACCATAAGGGACACCCAGCAAGATGGACTGAGCCTGTTGGAGAGAGGGAAGCTTTGTCACGAATGGGCTGCACACCCTTGGGCCAGATGGGTGTGTCTAAGAGAAAACCATCCAAGAGATACAGACCCCGTGCCTAAATGTTTACTTAGGTTGTTCACATTTCCCATACTTTTCACATGCGGATCTGTGTCCTGAAGGTGGAGCTTTAGTATAGGAGAAAATTGGGAAGGGGCAAAGGCATTTGCTCAAAATGGGGCAGGATCAGCAAAGAACGTTGCTCCTAGGCTTCCTGACCACCTATAATTTTTTTTCATGCCAAAAAGTTAGCATGGATTCTGGTTTCTCCCACCCTCAGAGTCTGCATACAATTAAACAGGAGGAAAAGGGGAGCCTGCTTGCAGGAGCGGAGCTTATGGTCTCAGCAAAATGAGGAGACATAGGAACCATTAGAGCTACTTCTACTCCTTGCTGGTAATTTCTGTAAGATGTTTCTTTTTCAACACTGCAGCGGCAAAGAACTGAGCAGTGATCAAAATGCCACACCGTAGAGTGTGTCTAATCCAAATGGCTTTCAAGATGGTCTGCAGCTGATTGTAGCAACTCTATGGGATTTAGGGTAATGACTCGGTTACCAGTGAAGTAAAACTATCTCCGAAATGGAATCGAATTCGGCCTCTCAGCACACATCACGGCCACAGTCCCTTTGTGAAGCCACTAGAACCGCCATGTTGATCACTCACAGCAAAACTGTAGGGAGACTGGTCCATAGGCCCCACTGTGCCGATGGGGAGGGAGGGGCTAGTGTCCTTTGGGAGAGGGTTATTTTTTCTGATATCAGCAATGCAAAAAAAAAAAAATCTCTGAAATATTCCAGGTGATGGGGAATTTTTTTCCCCAGTAGCAGTCAAACCATCTGATTTGCTCTGCTGAAGAGGTTCATATGAGCATCAACCTAGCCCCACACTCCTCCCTTCCCCCTTCTCTTTCCTCCACTTCCTGTCACTACAGAAGGGTCGACCTCAGACTGGCATCTAAGAGCATTGTTGGCACTGCCCACGCATTGCCAGGCAAGAACAAGGATAGCCATTCCCTGAAGAGGAGCTTACACAAGGAAAGATGACCACTGACCCCACTTTTTCAAAACTGCTGCTGAAGGGATGTTGTGGGGTGTGTGTTCAGGGGAAATGGAAGCCAAGGGCCTGGTTCAAACTCTCTGCCACTAAGCTACATCCCCAATACAGTTCCATCAGCTGTGCATCTAGGTTAGGTTCCCAAGCCTCCAGCCCACTTCATTTCTCCTCTCTTTCGCCTTTCCCAGCTCCCCTCTCAACCCTGGGAGAGAGCCTGAAGCAGCACCATGGGAAGTGTCATCCATGCAGCAGGTGCCTGGCGCTGCAAATTTAGCCTCTGAGGAGATTTGGACTCACTCAGCCATCCCACCCACTACAAAAACCATGAAACAAAATCTGATTTCATCCAGAGCTGGGCTGACTTGGAGGAAAGACCACAGTGACCAGCTGTGGGAAAGATCTGGGAAGGAATGTAGATCATTCCCCCAAGGTCCTTTAGCCTCTTCTCCATCTGCCCAGGGTTGGAAGCACCTGGACTTGCCTCTGGGGAGCCCTCTTCTGAGGGCCTGTTGCGCGGAGCACAGTGATTTTCTGTTCCAGAAATTCTTGGTGGCTTTAGGGGACACCCCAGCTAACAGTTGCTCCCTGGGTGAAGTGGTGAGACCCCAGAGGCTCTCAGAGGAAAGAAGTGGGGCATGGTGGCAGAGGGAGAACCTCTGGGAGCGTGAGAGGAGTACCAGGCTCTGGGATGGAAGCAATGGCTGAGCACAGTGTAGTTTTTGCTTCAATGATCTCTGGGGAGTGTTTTAGTGGCGACAGGTGCATAGCCTAGCAGGACGCTTGTAAGAGGCTCTGGGGTGAGGGTTGGATTCGAATCTCAGCTGTGTTATTTGCCAACCGTTGTACCCTCGTGGGTTCCACAGCGTCTCCAAGACCTTTCTCAAAAACTGGGTAAGAATGGTAACAGTCACTCATTAATACTTGTTTTGAGTATTAAGTGACTAGAAATCGGCACGTTGCATTTAGAACTACGCCCAGAATGTAGCAAATACTCAATAAATGTTAGCTATTATT
This sequence comes from Arvicola amphibius, assembly GCF_903992535.2. Taxonomy (NCBI): domain Eukaryota; kingdom Metazoa; phylum Chordata; class Mammalia; order Rodentia; family Cricetidae; genus Arvicola; species Arvicola amphibius. Next base: position 10,719,407 of record NC_052063.2, on the reverse strand, counting down.
ATTAGGGTTAGACAGTTAGCAGAACTTTCTAAGTGCTAGGTCTGAAAGCCTGGGAGTCCGTTGCCAAGGGAGACTAGGGAGCCTTTTCAAATAGGAGAGCTCTGGCCTGAGGGATTGTCCACAACGAGCCTGTGGCGCCTTTCTCCCACCACACTCTGACCCGGGAAACCCACCCCCTGTCACAGGGGCGTCTTGGTCCCCCCCCCCCACCGGCCCGCTCCCCTTCTCTTGGCCGCAGCTCCCCGGATCATCTCTGGGGCCTCCCCTCCCTCCCTCCCCTCCACACCTGTCAGCCGCCCTCGCAGCCTCCCAAGGGCTCGAGCCCTGGGCCTCTGCAGCAACCCCTTCGACCCCGTGTCCGGGCTCCGCGCGCCTCTCGTTTGCCCGCGGCTGCTCTCGTAAACAAAACCCGGGCGTTGGAGCAGCCCCGCGGGCTGGTGAGCGCGGGAGCCAGCTCGGTGAGCGGTTACCGCGCTGGGGGAACCCGGGGCGAGCTAGGGGCTATGGTGGCAGCCGCGGCGGCCGCGGCAGGCGGCTCAGCTTTGTTATGAATAGATGAAAGAGGCCACCTACACAGTAACCCAAATTACGAGACCTCCCTCCTCCCGATCTCACCGAATCAAGAGGGGAGGGGAGATGGGCGTGGAGGGAGGGCGGGCGAGAGGCGGAGGGCGGAGGAGGAAGAGGATGAGGAAGGGGCCAGTTGCATCCCACTTTCACAATGGGAAAGTGAAACGCACAAGCGCACCCAACCTCTCCAGCCCTCCCCGCCGCCTCGCTCTCCTCCGCCCGTCCCCTCCCTTCCCCTCCGCGCCTCCCCGCGAGCGCCCGCGCCGCACAGAGGAACTCTCCAGCGAAGGCGGGCGAGGAGGAAGCGGCTCCGGAGCGCGCAGGGCTTGCCGCCGCGGCACAGGCTGCCGGAGCGAGCCCGCCGCGCGCAGTCCTCCCTGCACTCCTTCCCGGCCGAGCCGCGGGGATGGGGCGGCCGCGGGAGCCCGAGCGCGCGCAGGAGCCGCCGCCGCCGCCGCCGCCCGCGTCTCCGTCGCCGCGCGCCTGAGCCGCCTGAACCGCCGCGCGCCCTGCCCGGGGGCGGCCCCCCTAGCCCCATGGAGGTCTCCCGGAGGAAGGCGCCACCGCGCCCCCCGTGCCCCGCCGCACCGCTGCCCCTGATCGCCTATCTGCTGGCGCTGGCGGCGCCCGCCCGGGGCGCGGACGAGCCGGTGTGGCGATCTGAGCAAGCCATCGGAGCCATCGCGGCGAGCCGGGCGGACGGCGTGTTCGTGGCGAGCGGCAGCTGCCTGGACCAGCTGGACTACAGCCTGAAGCACAGGCTCTCCCGCCTGTACCGGGACCAAGCGGGCAACTGCACCGAGCCCGTCTCGTTGGCGCCCCCCGCGCGGCCCCGGCCCGGGAGCAGCTTCAGCAAGCTGCTGCTGCCCTACCGCGAGGGGGCGACCGGCCTCGAGGGGCTGCTGCTCACCGGCTGGACCTTCGACCGGGGCGCCTGCGAGGTGCGGCCCCTGGGCAACCTGAGCCGCAGCTCCCTGCGCAATGCTACCGAGGTGGTGTCGTGTCACCCGCAGGGCTCGACGGCCGGCGTGGTGTACCGCGCAGGCGGTACTGATCGTTGGTACTTGGCGGTAGCCGCCACCTATGTGCTGCCGGAGCCGGAGACCGCGAACCGCTGCAACCCGGCGGCATCTGATCGAGACACGGCCATCGCGCTCAAGAACACGGAGGAGCGCAGTCTGACCACGCAGGAGCTGGGCCGCCTGAAACTGCGCGGTGGTGCGGGAAGCCTGCACTTCGTGGATGCCTTTCTCTGGAACGGCAGCGTTTACTTCCCCTACTATCCCTACAACTACACGAGTGGAGCTGCCACCGGCTGGCCCAGCATGGCGCGCATCGCGCAGAGCACCGAGGTGCTATTCCAGGGCCAGGCGGCCCTTGACTGCAGCCACGGCCACCCCGACGGCCGCCGCCTGCTACTTTCCTCCAGCCTGGTGGAGGCCATGGACGTCTGGGCCGGCGTGTTTAGCGCGGCCACTGGAGAGGGCCAGGAGAGGCGCTCCCCCACCACCACGGCTCTCTGCCTCTTCAGGATGAGTGAGATCCAGGCGCGCGCCAGGAGCTGCAGCTGGGACTTTCAGGCGACCGAGCACAACTGCGTAAGTCCTGTCCCTGGGGCCCAGGAGGAGACTTGGGTCACATTTACCAAGTGTCAGGTTCACAGGGCCAGCGGCTCTCCGAGAGACTGCAGGCTTCTCTAAAGCGCAGTCTGAGGTCCCCAAAGAGAAAGTGTAAAAAGGGCGGCTGGGTAGGGGGGAGGATTGGAGGGAGGTTCAAAACTCTAGTGGCTGCCTCTCGTTCCTTTTAGTCCAAATGCGGGCGCTTGTTTGGGACTGAGCTTCCCCACGCCACTTCCAGACCAGAGTCTCAGTAGGCATGTGGGCTTGACCCGTTGGGTCAACAACAGTTACTGATGTCCTCACAGAAAACCTATCAAACCTAAGGACTCGCTGCCACACCCCGGCCTTTGTAAAGCTGTCCCCCCCCCCCCCACCTCTGGCTGCAACCCATGTGATGTGGTCGGTAGAGTTGTGGCCTGCTCCACACTGGTAAATAATGCTAGGGTGCAAAAGCCACTCGCAGACCGCCCAGCATGACCCAGTGCGAGGGGGCGGGGCTGTGGCTGGCCAAGGGTGGCTGTGGTCTCAACCTGGCGGAGAGAACCCGAGGAGGCGGGAGGCAGCTTGCCGATACAAAGCCTCGCCCTGAAGAGAAGAGCCTGGGGAGGTGGAAAGTGTCGGGGTGCTCCAGGCAGTTTCTGGGCTGCAGATTCCCAGACTAGATGCGGGGCTCACTGGCACCACCCTTGGGTTGTGCTTGAAGCAGGCAAAAGACACAGCTTTTCCCCAGAGCTCATAGGGCAGCCACAGCTTGAAATCTTGAGATTGACAGTTCTTTGACTAGAAAAATAAAGCGACAGTTCAAGAGGGTCTAGTGGATGGGGATTACGGAGGCTTTGTACACTTCTGCCGAGGCCCTTGCCCTCCCAAGGCTGCTGGCAAGGAACTCTGCATATGGCTCCGGCGAGGGAAGCCTGCCGAGAGCCTCCTTAATCACTGGACAGAATTCAAGGAGCAGCAATTGAGGGCCACAGGTGTTGCCATTGTTATGCTATAAAATGAACCAGAGGAGGAAGGGCGAGAAGTCTTCGAGTAGAGAACTGTTGCATGTACCTTTATTGTGTACTAAGGCGCCTGCAACGTTGACTCGAGCAGATTAGCGTGCGGGCGGAAAGACACTCCCCTCCAACCCTTTCTCTGCGAAGCACACCTTACCAAATGTTAATCTCATTAATTCCAGGAGGAGAAAGCTTCCAGTCACTTGCTTCTTCTATGTTGGGGCAAGCACACGTCATCTTTATTTCACTACTAGTCTAATTTTAACAAATTCATAAAGAACACACATTGCCCCCAGATGGCTTAGCCTTACTATAAGCATACAACTTAATGTTTAATATCTGCTTTTATGTCTCTTCCTAATCTAATAGCCAAAGTTGGGCAAATCACAGCCTTATTTCTTTTCTGTTAAACGACTTGAAATCCTACCCCCCACCCCTGAATTTTTACTTCAGTTCAAGGTTTAGGCACAGTTTGTCTGTGGGGTTAATGAGAAGACAGCCCAGAGGCCCACAGCATGGAACCACTGTGGAAGCCCCAGCTTTGCCATCTGACAGCTGTGTCGGTGTGCAGAGCCAAAACGTTTCTCTTGATTGTGTCTACCTATTGGGGACTGGAGGACTCGGTTTCCGTCCAAGCCCAGCATGCATGGTGAATGCACTCAAAATCCAGTTCTGGCTCAGTCAGGTGTTCCTACTTGCACGGGATGGGGAGGGGCAGGCTTAGTCTAAGAGCTGTTTTTTTTTTTTTTTTTTTTTTTTTTTTTTTTTTTTTTTTTTTTTTTTTTTTTTTTTTTTTTTTTTTTTTTCCATCTTCATAGGGGCTCCTGGAAGAGAGCTGCCCCTTTGGAAATCAAACAAGGGATAAACACATGCTGCCAAAAATCTGTAATGGGGAAAAAATAAATAATGAAAACAGGTCCCTGTACAGCGTTTCTTGCTGCTGTTATTTATTGAGGACTCCCGGGGCTCTCGGAGCTGCATGTTCTGAAAGATGGGGTCTCTACCCTCTGAGCTTGTCATCCAAGCTAAATGATACACTCAGGTTCAAACAATAGCATGTCACGGCTGCACAGGTGGGAATTGGGAGTTTTGCATTTTTTTTTCATTTAAGTAAATTCCTTGCTGTATTAGAAAGACTTAATGGGATAGCATTTTAAGAACATTTGAATGAATGGGGGGAAAAAGGGTGGGAGTTTTGATGGGAAAAGTGACAATTTTCTAAGCAATTAAATAGGCAGATAAGATACTTAATTCAACAAATAGTTGTTTGATGCCTGCCTGTGCGAGCGGTGAGCTATGCTGGGTGCCACCGATTCTGCCAGCCAAGGGACAATAGCAGGTTGCAACCCCATTTAATGGGGTCATGGGATCAGCGTGGCCCCGGCTGTCACTCACGAGAAATGTTGTCATGCGATTGCATTTCATTTTCAGTTGGTTTTGAATGTGGTTTTGAATGGCATACTGAATTATAGGCGCCTAAAACAGGAGCTGGACCTGAAGCACTCTATAGAGGGAGCCCCAGCTGATTGCAACAGCTAGCTATTCCTTCCTTCCCAGCAAACAGCTCCCCCCCCCCCCTTTTCTTTTTCTTTTTTTCTTTTTCCATCAATGATTCACAGGCTGCACGGCTCAAACGTCTAGATCGGTTTGCCTTCCCCTTCCCCCTCTATTCCCAGCTGGTACCTCTATTGCCCATCTTCCATCAACCCATGGTAATGACGGAACTGGCCAGGCGGTACTTTCCCATCTCCTGGCGCTCTGGCCTCTTAGCCGTTGATTCTCTCGCCCTTGAGTTTTTCCTGCTGAGGATTACTTTCTGAGATGCTTGTGCAACGAGTGATTGACACACAAGGCGTTTTCTTTTTCCGCCCTGCCACCAAATTTCCATGTCCTTTCTCAGAGATAAGCCGTGAACTGTAACCCCCAAGTGCACCCTCATGGCCGGTCTCTGCAGTCCCCACTCTATGAGGCCCCTGATGTGCGGCGTTTGGCTAACACCTCCTGTCCTGGGATAGTTTTATGTCAACTTGACACAAGTTAAAACCATCTATCTGGGAGGAGAGACCCCCAGTTGAAAAAAGGCCTCCGTAGGATCGGACTGTAAGCACACAAGCCTGTAGGTCATTTCCTTAATGATTGGAGAAGGGAGGGCAGCCCACTGTGGGTGGGGATACCTCTGGCTGCTAGTCCTGCCTGGGTTCTATAAAAAAGCAGGCTGAGCAAGTCAGTGGACAGTCCCCCTCTACGGCCTCTGCATCAGCTCCTGCATCTGGGTTCCTGCCCTGACTTTCTTCAGTGGTGAACGGTGAGGAAAAGTGTGAGTAAACAGACCCCTTCCTCAGCATTTGGTCAAGCAATAGAAATCCTAACTGACACAGCTCCCCACAATGCTTCCGTGAGTCCTTCCGTAAGTCTGGTTGGTCGGTTCTGCCGCGCACATTGCCTGTCTGCGCTCTGTGCACTACCATACAGTTCCCGAGCTTCGGGCAAGGGGCTGGAGGTTGAAACACACAGACAGACAGACAGACAGTCACGGACCCCCTAGTCACTGGTAAGAAGTCCTTTCTTCAATAGCACCACAGAGGCACCACAGTCAGGTGGGCCAACAGGTGAAAACCTTATCCTCTGATCCTCAAGGCCAAGGCAACACGTGCTCGTGAAGCAGAGCTGGTAAACAACTTTGACACAGCTTTCAGTAACTCAAATCAGAAGGAAAGTAAAGATCTCTAGCAGGGAAGAGAATGGTCCCAACAAGTTCTGTGGAAAGCATCCTGTTTTCCAGATGAAGAAGCTATGATCAGTAACAATAAAAAGTCTCCCAGTTTAAACCCAGGCCTCCCGGCATCTATTTCTATATTCTTTTTGCCGTTGTGGTACTTCTAGGATGTCTTCCTGAAAGTCCCCTAGTTAAGAAGGCAGCAAGTAATTGTCACTGGGACAGCATCTTCATCTGTATGTCGTGACCTCTGGGGGGGGCGGGGTCGAACAGCCCTTTCACAGGGGTGGCATACCCTGAATATCGGATATTTACATTACAAATCGTAACAGTAGCAAAATTACAGTTATGAAGAAGAATGAAAATGATTTTATGGCTGGGAGTCCTCACAACGTGAGGAATTGTATTAAAGGGTCACGGCATTAGGAAGGTTGAGAACAATTGTTATAAGCGGTCATATGAGCTACCGAACATATCAGTAGTCACAGTGTGCCATACGGAGTGTAGCTTGTCACCATTGCTGACAAAGGACAGTCAACCCAATGCCTGCATTGAGTCTGGGACCTGTTATTTAAATAATTTAAAACCCATTGCCTCAGCCTCTATACCAGCGATTCCCAACCTATTGGTTGCGACCCCTTTGAGGGTCACATATCAGATGTTAACACTGTGATTGGTAACAGTAGCAAAATTAAAGCGATGAAGTAGCAACAAAATTTGTGGCTGGGGGGTCACCACAACATGAGGAACTCTGTATTAAAGGGTCACAGCCCTAGGAAGGGTGAGAACCCCTGGTCTAGGATGTAGCACTGAGAATAAAGCATGCCCTCTGGAGACAGTATTTGCCTCCAGTCTTGGGCTGTGCTCTAAAATGTCACATTGTTTGCTTGCTTCATTATGTTCCATATACTTACCTGTGTTTAGATTAATATAGCAGCGAACGTTTTTTAATTATGTGCATTAATTTATGAAGTTAATTTCACTTCCTGTCTCTGAACTCCTACTTTTGGCATACCAATGCATGGAAATGTTTGTGTTCGAGACTGCAAAGAAGGTTTGTTCTAGATTTGTTTGGCTGCCATAGTTGGGTCTTGGAGTTGCCTGCGGATTAAATACAACTGTTACTCCTCTGTAGAGGGTGTTGTATTTTCTCATAATTTGGCTCAAACAGCTGACCCTTCTAGTTCTTTCTACCTGTCGCAGGTGCCTATGCCCCCTTCTTCCATACTCAGGTAATTCTAAAGCCTGATACAATTCAACTGTCATGCAGGTAACCACAACATGATTTCATAGTCTCTGCCAGCAACAGTCAAGACACATGTTGCTACTGTGTGAGGCAGTGATGTCCCAATTCTACTTGGCAGTATGACCCGCTGACCTCAAAATACAGTCTTCCTTTGATGTTTATCACCCTTCCAGTCCCTGGTATGATTCTGTCTAGCCTTTTTGTTTTCTGTGGACTAGATGCTGAATTTTACCTTCATAACACACATCTGACAAGCAAGGGTGGATTCAAAGGGACAAATGTAATGACAGAATCCACGTAGAACGAGGGAAAAGGCAATCACAGCTCCTATCTCCTGAGTAGTTATCGTGGCAGGGTTTGTGCAAAGCAATTTACATGCCTTATTTTCTGTTGATTCTCTGTCACCATATGAGGCAAGGACTTCAGTTATTATGGTGATTAGAGATGAGAAAATTGAAGCCGAGAGAGCTTTGGTTAAGTTCCTAGCTTGCAAATAGCAAAGGATTTAGAACTTCTGTGGTCGGGGTCTAGGACCTGGGTTTTTAACTATTGCTGTGGGTAGTCAGTCCCTACAGACACTGGGTCCTGGTGTCCATCCTGTCCTACATGGAGCAAGCAAAGCTCAATTGCCAGAAGGCCAGCTGTCTGGAGATATGGCAGAGCAGAGGCTCCTTGGCTGTGAACAGAGTTTCTGAGTTTACAGTTATTGCCACTGGAAGGGCTGTCTGATGCCAGGTGTGGTTTCTCAGCCATTAGTTTCTAGTTAATGTTGTCCTTGGCACTTGGGCCTGAAAATAACCTTCACAAGTGTTTGCTCTTAAAACTCCAGTACCTAGAGCTACGCAGTTAGAGATTAAGACATGTCTATTGAATGATGAGCAAGAGGAGGATCCTGGAGGGTCACGCTGGAAATGAAATAAATGTATGCTGTACTCAACAGCAAGACTTTCCTGGTTCTGGTTGCCATGTCTCCCCTTAAACTTTGTCCTTTACCTAATAACTGCTGTGTCAAGGATCCCTTCTCTTCAAGTCCTGGGTTAGATGGCATTCTGTTTATTTTTCTGACTTTTCTCAAAAATCTCTGTTCATAATCAGTAGCCAGACTGCTTGTGTTGCCTGTCAGGGAGGTATCGCTGATCATAGACGCCTGCATGATTGTGATTTCTGTGGTTGATTTAACAGCATTTAAATTCTAGAGGGAAGGGCTTCTAGGCCAGGGATTCTCTGTTTGTTGGCTTCAAGCTCACAGAGATCCTGCCTTATGAGTGCTGGGATTAAAGGCATGCACCTGGCGTAGGTCAGTGATTCTTAAAGTGTGTTGTGTGAACCACCAGTGCCATCGTCACCTGGGAATTTGCTAAAAATATAAATTCTTGGACCCAACATCAGACTTACTAAATCAGAGACTCTGGAGGTGAGTGGAGGGTGCGGTTGGTGTTGAGTAAGTTTTCTAGAAGATGAAAATGTTCCATCCTGCCAGAAAGCAACTCAAAATGACTTCAGGAAGTCCCTGAAACCAAGCAGACTCTCTAAGCCCCTCCCTGACAGTGTAAACAATAAAAACGGAGAGTCCCCCTCAGGCAAACAGCACTGCCAAAAAGACCTGAGACCAGACCAACTGCCTGGAAGAAGCAGAAACCAGAGCTGCCTAGAAGTGGTTTAGACCACAGTCACTTGGAAAGGACCCTGTCCAACCTGTTGAGCTACCTGTAGGCTATGCACTGTGTTCGAGGTTCTCAGCTTTATGAGCTGTCACCCCTGCTGGGGTGGGCTTTGGCGATACAAGGGTCTTTGATACATTTCCTGCTCCTGTACGTAACCCAGATAAAACTCATTGATTCACCAAATTGAAATATGGTAGGTCCCACAACCTTTGTTTCATTGTGGCCTCCCCATCTGGGGTGAGCAGACATGTACGGCATCTCCCCAGGAAATGGCCTGTCACTCAGAACAGCGGGCAATGTGTGGGTTTGCTTGTTTGTAGAGTTTATTTATTTCATTTTATGTGTATGGGTGCTTTGTCTGGATGTGTATCTGAGCAACATATGCATGCAGTGACCCTATAGACCAGAAGGGGGTGTTTGGTCCCCTGGGACTCGAGTTAACAGATGGTTGTTACCTGCCGTGTGGGTGCTGGGAATCTAATGTGGGCCCTTTAGAAGAGCACAGTGCTCTTAACCACTAAGCTATCTTCCTAGCCGGCAACCTGTGTTTTTAATAGGCTTCAAAGTGATTTGCATCCATGCTTTAGTAAAAGAAAGTGAATTCCACTGTGTTCCAACTGTGGTGCTTGGGATGGGGATTTCCCCATTTTCAGCCCTTGCATTTTACCATAAAATGCCATAAAAAGTAACCACTTAATCCTGTTACTCATTTTCTTTCCTGTTTGCTCAAAGGTGTTACCTAGACAGATTTTTAAAGCCTTAACATTTTGGGGGCTGTATTCCAAATCTCGTAAAACCTGTAGTTCATAACTGGATTTTTCACATTGCGTGACAACAGTTTATTTGCATTTTATCCTCGGATGTGGGAGGATGTCTAGAACCTTCTGAACCAGAGCCAATTCCACACATCAGATATGCTCCCTAAGGGTTTTCTTCTGTGCAGTGCCAATCCCAAGGCCTATCCTAGCTGGGCACAGTTGGTTGCAAAGTTGTGCATACATCAGCTCAAGTAAGGGAACCAGGGGTTTCACAGACAGAACCCTTGGGAGTCACGTGATAAGCTTGGCCTTAGAGCAGCAGAGATAGTGCTTTATGAGAGTTACATGTACAATCTCCAGAGTCAGGTCAATGAGCCAAAGCTGCCACTTAGCAGATATGCAACCTTGGGTAAATGGTTAGCCTCTCTGTGCCTTGCCCTTTCGTTGGTATGTATGGATCCTGTTTAGGACACATGGTTCTTGTCTGGATCCATGCATTTACATGGAGTGTAGGTAATGCTATGTATACGTTGAATGTCCCCACCACTGTGATTGGTCGTGGAGACAGGATGATACCCTGAGATGTGGGGTTGCAGGTGGCTATGAATTGAAGGCAACTTGAAGGATCTCTGTCTGCAATACATCAGGAAATGACGCATGCTCGTTCTAAGGTTCTAAGGTCCCGTAGTTAACGTGCTAGCTTGCGGGCCCAGCCCCACTATGTTCCCAAGTAGCTTCGTCTGCTTCCTCAAACAGGTGTCCTTCACTTTGTCTACCTAAATACGCCTCAGCTTGACCCCTATATCTTAATACCTTCTGTTTTGGCTACTAACTGCCGCTGGGTCTCTAGGGCATTTAATTCTGATCACCAGGAAAGAGATGGGATTGAGCCCAACCCACCTTTTCACACCACATCATGAACACTTGTTTAACATAGGCACTTGCTGCCCTCAGAACAGGTGCAAACTTTTGATCCAGTCAGAAGGAAGTCAAACACGTGATGGTCCCTGCAGGCCCTGAGGAATGAGGGAGGAGCCAAACTGACCAACTCTTGACTATAATAGCATGATGTCATCTCAAGGTTTCCTGGTGACTGTTCCTTCCTTGAATATGTATAGGCACATGAAAACTGAGAAGCCTCAGCCGGGCGGGGGCGGTGCACACCTTAGTCCAGCGTTCAGGGAGGTAGAGGCAGGCAGATCTCTGTGAGTTCAAGACTAACTTGGTTTACAAAGAGTTTCAGGACAGCCTGAGCTACACAGAGAAACCCAGTCTCAAAAAACCAAACCAACCAGCCAAACAAGCAAAAACTAAAATAAAACAAAGCAAAGCAAAAACTGAGATGCCTCAAAGCCACCATGGGGGCTCATTTATCAGAGCCAGGGGAACAATAGCCATAGGTAGGTAGGTTGGTTGTTTAATTTGATATGCTCACAAATTTTCTTGGCTATAAGATTCTTTCTCAATATTTTACTGATATTTCAGTTACCATAGCTGATTCCCCTTTATTAAAAATAGCTTTTTCCTCTCACAGAATATATTCTGATTAGCTTCTTCTCCCTCTACAACCTCCCAGTTCCTCCCTGCTCCCCCACACAAGATCCACCCCTTTCTGTCTCTCACTCAAAGGCAAACAGGCTTCTAAGAGATAATAATAAAATAAAGTTACATATAATAAGACAAAACAAAACTAATGCATTGGAATATGACTAAAACAAACAAGGAAAAGAGCCCTCCAAAAGGCACAAGAAACCAATATAGACACAGACCCATCTCATTGGCAAATTTAGGAATTCAATAAAAACACTAACCTGGAGCCGGGCTGTGGTGGCGCATGCCTTTAATCCCAGCACTCGGGAGGCAGAGGCAGGCGGATCTCTGAGTTCGAGGCCAGCCTGGTCTACAAAAGCTAGTTCCAGGACAGGCTCTAGAAACTACAGGGAAACCCTGTCTCTAAAAACAAAAACAAAAAAACAAAAAAACGCTAACCTGGAAGCCATACTATATAAACAAAGGGTATGTAAAGTAAAAACAGAAATATAATATAAAATAAGATTTAAAAAAAAAAGCCACGGCCTGACGTTATGGGACAAGGACCTCCGGTGAGGCCGCTGGGTTTATTTTCTGTTGTCCATCTACTGCTGGGCCTGCAGCTCAGGGAGACTCCCTTGGAGAAAACTAAATTTTTATTTGAAAGTGGTTATGAGTTGGCGATTGCTTCTGGGTTAGTGTTGGGGAAATGCGTCCACTTGTCCTCTCAGCTCTAAGACCCCGCCTTGTGCAGACCCACGCAGGTCCTGTGCATGCTGCCTCAGTCTCTCAGTTCATGTGTGCACCAGTCCTATTGGTTCAGAGGGCCTTGCTTTCACGATGTCCCCCAACCCCTCTGGCTCTTGCATTCTTTCTGCCAGCTCTGAGTCCTGAGGGAAGGGGTTTGATGGAAACCCCCTGTTTGGGGGCTGAGTGTTTCAACAGGAGCTCTGGGTTTTGTGTTCGTTCCTCTGCTCAATTATTGCTTGCAATGCTTTTCTCAGAGAAATTAGTTGTTAGGGACCTTGGTGCTAATCCTAGCCCCAAAGCCCTGCTGTTACGCGGAGTTCATCAAACTTTTTTTTGGTGAAGAGCCAGGTTGTCAATATTTTAGTCATTGCAAATGACTCTCAATCTCTTAATTATGATTAATCTCTTAATCATAGCTACTGCCCTCACATTGTCCTGTGAATGAAGCCAGGGATGCTACATCAATAAACTCCTAGAGCTAGGTCCCTATGAAATGTTAGGAACACGAAAACCCGAACTCCAAGTTTTACTTGTCATGAATTATTCTCCCCCCCGCCCCCCCCCCCAATATTTTCAAATCATTTAAAAATGTAAGAACTATTCTTAGTTCCTGGGTCATTCAAAATACAGGCCAGATGTGGCCCACTGGTGGTGGCTTGCCAACTGCTGCTCTCCTGGAGAGCAAGCTTTCTCTGAAAGGTCAGCTACTCACTCTTGGAGTATCATGGCGGAAAGAGGCTTGGAAACCACAGGGATGGGTGCCAGTCACCCTCAGCACAGGAGGACCCAGAAGGCCGCAGAGCCTGACGCTTGAGCAGTGTCTTGAGGCTTAGCGAAGAAGGCGCAGAAGGGAGCTTTGGAGAGCATCCAGCTTGGGCGCCAGTGAGATGTTGAGTGGGTCTCTGAGCCGCAAGCCACTCACCCAGGCTGGGGAGTGTCCAGAAATAAGCGTGCAGGGCCAGATGGCGAAGGATTTAATGAGACAGGCAAAGGTGGGTAGATCTACCCCGATGGCCGCTTTCGGACTTTCCAGACCTTGCTTTTTAAAATAAACACTTGCCCAGAAGCTCCATATGTTCAAAAGAACAGCGGGTCCTCTTTGACCTGCTGCTCCGGGAGAGAGCCTTGCCAAGTTCAGGGGTGCTAGGTGAAGCAGGTTGCAAAGTCTCTAGATCCTACGGCTTGCCCCCGCCCCACCACGCACACACCTGCGTCATCTCAGGAATTTCTGCTGAGCTGGGTAAGGAGACCAGGACGGAGGCTGCAAGAAGCAGAAAGTGGTTTAGAAGCATACCCAACCTCAGTGTGGTCGCAAAAGATCACTCAAGATAACGTGGGTAAAGCAGCCGATTACAAGAACAGCCATTGGTTCAGATCGGTTATTTCTTGAATTTATATACAGGGGTCAGGAGCGTGTGAAACCGCTTCTGTCAGCCGTAAATAGGGAAGACAATAAATGTGTAACAAATAGGTATTTTTACACGAAAATGATAGCTAAAACCTAAACAGCCATCATATAGCATTGCTCTGAATACTTATCCAGTATTCTTAATTCTTATTCTTAATTAGTATTATTCCCTTAATCCTTACCATAATTTAACAAAGTAAGGAATGTTTCCACTCCCAGTTTGCAGATGAGGGGGGACGGTGATACATTGTTAACTGTGTGTGTGTGTAGAGGGGAGGTAAAACAGATACGTGGTGGGGAGGGTGAATTAGGGAAAGTTCAAGGCTCCTTAAGAGCTCCCCTAGCCATAGCTGGGTCTGCGCTTTGCGGGCAAACCTGAGCGCAAGTGCTCATGGGAAAAAGACTTGGCCAGTGGCGAGGGCAAACTGTGAGGGTGGCTGAGGGTGGGAGGAAGCGAGGGGAGTCTGTAGAAGGAATCTGCAGCCCAGCCAACAGAACCCCTAGGCTGTGGGAAGAGATTAGATTTTCTTCCCAAAGCCTAGGAGAGCTTTTGAAGGGAAGTGAAATGACTGGATTTGAATTCCTAAGTAATGGCTGGCCTGTGGGGAATGGCTGGCCCTGTGGAAGCAGGGAAGCCTGCGGGATGCTCTTACAGTATTGCTGGGACAGAAATAATGATGCTGCTTCCGGTCAAGAGTGGAGACAGGGAGGACGCAGATGGATTCTTACTTATTGTCATGAGCCAGTGGGGGGGGGGGGGGATAAAGAGGACCTAAACTGAGTTCCAACCGTGAGTGTAGAAAGGTGGGTGGGAATGCAATAGACTATTAAGAAGTGGTTTTGAAAACTGTCGGCAGCCCTATTTGAAAATGACTTTAAGTGCTGCTGGTTTCTGGATGCCTTTGGGACATTCAGAAAGAATGATGAAACAGGCATCGGCAATATATTTTAGGAAGTGGAACCTGCTCCTCCCTAAAACTTGGAATGTGCCAGGCTCTGTTTGGCCCGCTCAGCCCTATTGGGACTGCGTGCGCCCTGAGTGAAAGAAGGGAAGTTGATTTGGCTCAGGGTCCTGGAGGCTGGGAAGTCTGTTGGCATGGTCCTGGCATCTGGAGATGACCTTGTCACATCATGTTTTTCTTTCTTTCTCTCTCTCTCTCTCTCTCTCTCTCTCTCTCTCTCTCTCTCTCTCTCTCTCTCTCTTTTTTTTTCTTTTTTTTCTTCCTTTTTTGAGACAGGATTTCTCTGTAGCTTTGGAGCCTGTCCTGGAACCTAGCACTTGTAGACCAGGCTGGCCTTGAACTCAGAGATCTGCCTGCCTCTTCCTCCCAAGTGCTGGGATTCAAGGCGTGCGCCACCGCCGCCTGGCTTCTCAACACAGGGGGTGACATGGCAAGAAAAAGAAGTGCAGCTCAGATATCTGTTGAAAGTCACTAATGCCATCCTTCTGCAGAAAAGATTTATTTTCAGTTTTTTTTTTTTTGGTGTTCGTGGGTTGTCTGCATGTAGGTCTGTGTACCATGTGTGTGCAATGTCTGTGGAGGCCAGAAGAGGGCATCAGACCCCCTGAACCTGGAGTTACTGATTGTTGTGAGCTGCTGGGGGGGAGCTAGGAATTGAACCTAGTTCTCCTGCAAGAGCCATCTCTCCAGTCCCAGTGCAATCTAATCTTAATGACCTCCAAAGGTCCCCACTTTCAAATACTAATCGCGTGTGGATGTGGGGATTCCGTTCTAACAGATGGATTTTTGGAGGATGCATTCCAGCCACAGCAAGGGGAGTGGCCTGGCTAGTTGATCTTTGTTTCCTGCGAGGCTACCTTACACACACAGTGAGTGAGCCCTCAGTAAGAGACTGCGAACTGCTGAGAAAAGGGTCTTCATCTAATGGAGAAGACAGTAGTAGAGAGCATTGAGAGATAAAGGCTTCCAAGATGTGCTGATGATGGGGCTGTGTTTATTGGAATAGGAGAAGCCAGGCAGTGTGAAGGGAAAGGGTGTTTCTGGGGACTTCCTGCTCAGTAAGGCGGAATTCCTTGTCGGAGCCTCCCTACCCCCGACCTGGTTGAAGAAGCATGTTATCTAACACACCAGCTGTTCCTCATCATTGCTCATTGGCCTCCCCTGAAGGCTCCTCTCTGCCACGGTGACCCCTTTTAAGAATTGGATTCCAAGTACTGACCCATGCTTCTCTGAGGCAATAGGATGGGGGAGGCCTGAAGCAGCTGGCAGCAGCGGGTGTCACCTTGTGTCAGGACCCCATACTCTGCAATATTTTTTTTTCTTAGCCCTTGCCTTAGTCTTGTGCAGCGGGCCTCTGATGAAACCCATAGCTCCTAAGCCTATTTTTAATGCATCAAATAATTTGGGCTGCCAAATAAACCGATTATATTGCTGTACAAATATATCGTTGTATAGTAATATATCTTAACACATTCAACAGCAAGATCTAGCAGCAGTAACCACCATAATCTCAAAGTAGAGATGAGCCTAAATGATATTTTGAGATATCGGCAGCAACTATGAAATGATATGAAAATATCTGATTTCTTTTGGTGACAAAGGCATGGCTTCATTTAATGCTACTGTGGCCTGCATCCAAAATGAAGGGAAGCGCTGCTTCAGTTAGAGCTTGCTGAAATAAAGATGCGCCTGCCTCCCACTGTATCTCCTGGGTTCCTTGAGTTCTGTCCACTCCAAACCATTCGTTTAAGTTTGAGAAACCATAATATGAAATGTAAAGCATCTCATTTTGTGGCAAAGCTTACTTGGTTGACTTATTTTGCCTATGAGCTTACTCCTATATGCATTGTATAGATCAGACATTTAGCCAATGGCAAGTGAATGGGTGGGTGGATGGATGGATGGGTGGATGATGGATGGATGGATGGATGAGCAGATGGATGGATGGATGAGCAGATGGATGGATGGATGAACAGATGGATGGATGGATGAGCAGATAGATGGATGGGTAGAAGGATGGATGAAGAAAACACAGAGAAGAGAAATGACTACCTAAAGTCTCACAACTCATAAATAATAGAGCTATGTTCATAAAAGCATATGTTAAAGCACCTCTTGCATTCCCTTTAATACTCCATTCTTTATTTTATATTAATTTGTTTATTTTGTGTGTGTGTGTGTGTGTGTGTGTGTGTGCGCATGAGCATTCCATGGTTCACACGTGGAAGCCACAAGATAACCTTCAGAAATCAGTTTGCTTCTTCCGCACATGGATCCTGGGGATTGATCTCCTGCTCTTTATTTTGTATTTTGTTGAGAGCGTTTGTTCCACTCTTAGAGCCAAATCACTTTATTATTTTGTTGTTGGTGCTGTTTACGTGTTGTTGTTTTGAGGTGCAGTGTCTGTACAGCCTTGCCTACCTTAAAACTTGAAATGTAGCCCAGGCTTGCCCTAATCCACGATCCTTCTCCCTAAGCCTCCTGGATACTGGAAATACCGATGTGCCCTACCATAACCAGATTTAGAGACATTTTAAATAGTAATATTCTCAGTCAGTAGGCTGTCTATGGATTAAGAAGCCAATAGATCCAGAAGCTGTCTCTTATGTGTTATTGATGGACTGTGGCTATGAGATTTGAGAAGGCCAGGATCCCTGACGACGGAATGTGTGGAGTGGTAGAGTTCACTCTTGCCCCCCGATGCAGAACCGAGACCCGCTGTTTGCAAGGGACAGATCTTGGCTCAGTTGAAGAACTCTGTAATGATTAAGCCTACTTAGCAATGTTCCATAGTTGCCTGATGAGATATTGATCAGAAGTATTCAAACATCGATCCGTGTGTTTGTTTATTAATCCAATAAACATTTATTGACAACTTACTATGAGTTAGATGCTGAGGTTGAGCTTGCTTTCAAAAGTAGAAAAAGACAAACGGCGGTGGAGCCGAGAGTCTTCTGGGAGATAGACAATAAATACAACTTAGAAAACAATTATAGGTGTTCTGAAGGAAATGAGCCGAATGCCGTGGTTCCGAGTAACAACTGGGGTGGGAGTCGGGAGAGTCAAGCTCCTGTGTAGGTGAAAAATTCACTTCAAACCTGAAAGATTTAAATGAGCGAGTCCAAAAGGGACTGAAGGAGAAGAAGCAGAAAAAATAGTGTGTGGCGAGACCCTACGGTAGAAAGGTGGTAATGCCTACTTCTGAAATAAAGTTGCTATGGAAACAAAACCAGCTTGAAGGAAGAGAGCTAAGTGCTAAGTCCACCGTAGCCAAGGGGCCAGCTCAGGCGGGGTCTGGGAGTCAAATAGGTGTAATTCTCTTGTTTTGTTTTTTTTTTTTTTTTTTGAGACAGGGTTCTTTTGTGTAGCTCTGCTGTCCCGAAACTTGATCCGTAGACCAGACTGACCTCAAATTCACAGAGATTCACCTGCCTCTGCCTCCCAGAGTGCTGGGATTAAGGGCGTGGCCCACCACTGTCTGGCATGGGTATATTCTAAGTGTAGTTAGGTGTGCAACAATAAAGAATGTTGAGCAAGTGTCAAATTTGTCTTAAAGAGCACCTTGATTGTGGGATGCAGGACAGGTTGTGGTTATAAGGGAGAGACCAGTGGACCAGGAGGGAGATGATGGATGCAGGACAGGCTGTGGTTATAAGGGAGAGAGAGTAGTGGATCAGGAGAGAGATGCTGGAACTTGCCACTCCCAACACTAGGGGGAATGGTTTTAGCTGTCTTTTCAAAAGTATTTTTTGCTGAAATCGGTCAGAGGGAAGGAAAGAGATTGAGATGGGGGTGAAACAGGAACAGAAAGCAGGAAGGAAGAAGGATAAAGGTCTTGGAGCATCAGGTGGGATTAGGAGGTGGAGGACACAGGGAAGAATGGAAGAGCCCGTGTGAAATACACGCATCTTTCCAGTGCCCTCCCCAGGTGAGCTATACCCAGAGACAGTGTCACCCACTTCTGCCCCTCAACTCCCCTCTTACTGCATCAACCTCCTGCACACGTTGTGCTTTTCCTATGAATTAGAATCCCTGTGTAAATTTTCCCCTTCGGATGGTCTCACTGATGCCATAAACATAGTCAGACCCAATTAATACATATTCCAGAAGAGTAGGTGGGTCATGGGCAGCCTTCATCTCGAGTGAAAGCTTTTTTTTCCCACATTTTTTTAGCTTGATGAAGATGATTTCCGAATGATTGTCATGCTTATGATGTCATTTGATTCTCATGGCGATGCTGGGATTAGGCAGGGCATGGGATGTGTCCATTGTACAGTGTGGTGACCTCGAGGAGCCCCCTTGCCCCAGTCCAGCCGGCTGTAAGTGTAGAGCAGGGACCAGAACTTGGATGCAGAGTTTTCCTAACTGCAAGTGGCTCCCTGGTGAGTCACACATAGCAAACGGCGGAGGCATTGTTTGAAAACCAGGGTAACCCCCGGGAACAGAATATAAAATGAGCGGCTCAAGAGGGCATCTTATCAGCCTGAGAAATTAATAAGCGCCAGCTGGCACTCTCTTTTGTCTTAGAAGGAAAACCCAGCAATTGGAAGTCTTCCTAACAATGGGTTTGAGTGAAACACTCCACTCTCTCTTGGTGCCCAACGTTGGAGGCCCAGCTTTGTGGACATTTCCTGTATCTCTTACCACAGAAACGTCATCGGGTACCTCATGTGGCATCATTGCTCACATGTGGAGACAAAGCTAAGGCTGCCCTTTGCCTTGCACACCCTGGAACTCGTGGCTTGGTGGCCCCTGGAGTTGCATGGAATACGACTGTGGTGTTTACTGGCAACAAAATGGCTAGAAGTCGCCGTAAAGAAAGGCAAGCCTATTGCTTTTGGATATGCTCCCTGCTCCCTGTGTACTCCTGACCTGAGTACACACACACACACACACACACACACACACACACACACACACACACGGAAGTACGTCCATTGTCACTCACCCACCCCCATCCCAGGTTGCTGTGTTGCGGCCAAACCTCTGTCTTTCAGTCTAAACATCATTTGAGTCAAGGGCCCTTTTCCCTCTGACTGAGAGAAGTTTTCCCCTCGGCGAGGGCTAGGCCGTGGGCGTGTGGTCATGGTTAGACATGGCAGGAAGGAGAAGCAGAAGGGACGACAACGCCAAGGGAACCAAGAAAGCCCAAAGGGCGGCAAGGCTTGGAGCTAAATCGAGATTGGATTTTTTTTTTCCATGAAAGGCAGAAGTGGCAGAAGCATCATTACAAGGCATTAACCTTGTTACACATAGATGAACAAGCAGAGGCTGGGGCTCCAAGAGAAATTACACATAATAAACTAGACAGAATGGGCTGAGAGCGACATTAACAATTATGCCCTAAAGGGAGAGAAGGGCAAAAGAGAAAATAGGCCAGAGGGGGAACGGAGAAAGAACAATTTCTGGACACAGGGGGCTGCCTGCACAATTTTCCCCCCTTTTCTGCTCGACTCCCTAGGTATTAACTTCACTTTTGTGAGGGGGTTCCTCTGGGGCCCGTCTTTCTTTTGTTTCCATTGGCTGAAACAAGCTTAAGAAAGACCTTCTGAGGGTTCCTTTCTCCATTCACAGCGACCTGGCCATTTCTGCGTTTCTAGCATAAAAGAGTCCATTTCTATTCAGCCGGACCAGTCCTTGGTGATTTCTGGTTGCCCAAGCCTCCTCCTATTTTCTTCCAGGCTCGTAATTAGCTACAAAGTTCCGACTGTGTCTAAGGACCTCCCAGCTGGTCCGCTGCCTGATCCAACAAGTTATGAGTCTCATTTCTTAAACCGTGGTTTGCAGAAAATTGATTGACAGGGGCTTAACGCGACAGCTGCGGTCACCCTAGTCTGTTCCGCCCCCAAGAACCTAGGGTCTGTCTGTTCTTTTCTCCTGTGCTCATCTCAGCCTGCTGGTTTTCAGCCTCCATCTTGGATTTGATGGAAGCAAAATGTCTTCCTTTTTCTACACGTGATGTGTATTCTACACTTTTTATGCACCCGTACATTTTATACATTCTCTACATCATGCAACTGTATTTCAGGGGGAGGAGTGAGAAAGAGGCCAAGGCTTCCCCTCAGAGTTTTCTGTTCTAGGATAACTAACTAGTCCTAGGAACCCTTCCGACGAGTGCCTGGTATCTCACTGGGAGTGAACCCACACTTCCATGACGTCCATGACGTAGGAGAGCAAGTGTCTGGCAGTGGTGGCTGAAATCGCCATTTGGTTGGGCTGATTGCGGTTTCTGCCAGCTTAGCTTGTGGTGATCTGAAGAACATTTTTGAGGCCTTTTGGCAAAGATGGTAGAAACAACGGCCGTGGGTGTGGTAGTACCCGTTTGCATCTCCAAACAATGATGGCAAGCATAGCTCACCGGTTCTCCTGTGTGACAGATGCTTTACCAAACTCTCCTGAGACTTGTCCGCCAGCTCCTTTAGTCCTTGTAACAACCATTGAGAAGAAATCTTATTATCAACCCTTCCATGCTATAGAGCAGTGGTTCTCAACCTTCCTGATGCTGCGGCCCTTTAATACAGTCCTTCATGCTGTAGTGACCCCCCCCAACCCTAAAATGACTTCATCGCTGCTTCCTGACTGTAATTTTGCCACTGTTGTGAATCATAATGTAAATATCTGATAGGTGACCCCAAAAGGATTGTGGCCCCCAGGTTGAGAATGGCTGATCTAGTGGCTAAAACAATGGGTTTAAAGTAACTCAGCTAGAGGATAACAGGATCCAGGCTCAACATAGGTCCGCGGTCCTGTGCCACTTTTGTCAGGGAAGGTGCTAAAATGGATGTCATACAGCACACTGTGGCTCCTGGTGTACTAGGTAGTGTTACTCGTACTACCTAGTGCACCAGTACTTGTGAGTTCCTCACCACCACTAGCCTGCCAGTCAGATAGTAGAGAAAGCCAACTCCCGGACAGATTAAATAAGTCACCCAGGTCATTCAATGACTAAGGATTGAGTTCAAAGACAGGCTCGTCCCAGGTGGCGTTTCATCCCACCAGGCTCTCGAGTGTGACAACGGCACTGGTTGAATGGCTGTGCCACGTAGCTGTGCTAATGGTCTAGGGCTTAGTTTGGAAGACTACATCTTTTGGGAAGAGGTCAGAAGGTAGAGGGCAACACTAGGACACAGGAGATTGTAATCTGGGAACTGATGGAGGAGGGTCATCTGTCTATGTGTTACTTTCATTGATTAATAAACTGCCTTGGCCCTTTAATAGGACAGAAAATTAGGTAGGAGGAGTAGACAGAACAGAATTGTGGGAGAAAGAAAGCAGAGTCAGGCAGATGCCTCAGGCAGTCGCCATGCCTCTCCTCTCTGAGTCAGACGCAGGTTAAGATCTCCCCTGGTAAGCCACCACCTCGTGGTGCTGCACAGATTACTAAATATGGGTTAGTCAAGATGTGAGAGTTAGCCAATAAGAGGCTACAGATAACGGGCCAGGCAGTGTTTATTTTTTTTATTTTTTTTTTTATTTTTATTTTTTTTTTGGTTTTTCGAGACAGGGTTTCTCTGTGGCTTTGGAGCCTGTCCTGGAACTAGCTCTTGTAGACCAGGCTGGTCTCGAACTCACAGAGATCCGCCTGCCTCTGCCTCCCGAGTGCTGGGATTAAAGGCGTGCGCCACCACCGCCCGGCCAGGCAGTGTTTAAAAGAATGCAGTTTCAGTGTCATTATTTCGGGTAAAGCTAGCCCGGTGGTGGGAAGCAGCCCCGCGGCTCCCATCACAACAGGGAACAATTTCCCCCTTGTTCCCCTTTAGCTTCTGACCAGCCTATGTGATTTGGGACCAATCTTTGGCAAGCAGGATATCTCACCCAGCCTCAGCCTCAACAAAGGCCTCCCATGATATCAGTCTTCATGGCCTACCAGAATAGACACACAGCTATTTGGTTCCTTTTGCAAACCAGACCTAAGACTCCAGTCCCATTTGGTACTTAGAGATAACCCATAATGCCATAGCCTTTACCCTTTTTCTGTTGTGAGATGACAAGAAGCATAGTCCACTATTCAAAAAATAAGAGTAGTGTGAGAACATTCTAGAAGCTCGGAAATGTTGCCTGATTCCCTGACTTAGCCTTGTGACACTCAAAAATTTCATAAAAAAAAATAATAAGCACAATAAATTGACCTTACATTTGGTCAGTTCTGGTTTTATTTTAAGTCAGGATGTGTCATGTGTATGTGGGGATTTTCTTTCCTTTTTTTTTTTTATTAACTTAAAGGTCATCCAATGTTTTTTTCTACTCATATCATGAGGCTTCCTTATCTAAACAGTAGCCTATTGTTCCAGTCCCCAGATCCTCAGAGATCTTTTTCCCTTCAGTTTTAACAGGATAGCTCCTCACCTTCCCTAACCACACGAGATATACTGTCTTTTCATGGGAAACATCAATCTCTAATGGGCATTCCAAAAATCTCCTTTCAGGGAGTTCACTATAGAACATTTTATGCATATGAGTCCTCTCTTAGGTTATGACATTCCTTCCTTGAAAAGGTGATGGGGTATTGAAGGATGCTATCCTAGCTCACAGGACAGTGTCAACAAAGAAGTATCGATGGTACTTTAAAGCCTTCTGAAATCAATTTAGTCCATGAATCCATTTAGTTTAGATGTTAATGAAACTTGGTGGGTTTAAAAAGAATGAATATTTAATAAGACATAAATTGAAAGACATAAACACTGTTGGCAATAATATAATGAAGTTAATAAGTCTTGGGCTCCCCCTGTCCACCTCTCCACCCCCCAAACAGTCCCAATTCAGGAGCCACTACGATGCTTACTGATGTTTGTCGGCTGTTTCATTGGCTGGAATTTAAATGTGTCTTTGAAAACCATAGTACAGTTGGGAACCGGGCTCTGGCAGATAAAGTGTGCTATCACACTGTGTTCAGAAGCTGCACTGGGCAACGGTGCTCCTCTCTCTCAGCTCCCTATCTTCCAGAGATTTGTGGAACAAACTCAGCTTCCTGTCGTTGGAGGCAGGAAGCAGCATGGGGCCCTTCATTCCTTTTAAACAAAAAGGGAAAGACATTTTGCTTGACACTCTCTGGGTCCCAGGTTGAAAGGGGGCCTTTATTTAATGAGCAGGAGCAAGCATGTGATTCCATGTGCTCAGAGGCTGACAATTGAAATGCGTTTAGGTTGAGGGCTTGCGCTTTTCACTTCCCCTTTAGCGGGCGTTAGATCGGGGTCCAGTCCTACTCAGTTCCTCATTAGCTGGGTCACTATGTCTTACCACCCACCCCAGCTCTAGCTGCCTTCTGCCCTCTGTATTAGTCTTTAGGCTTCATGGTGCACTATCAGAATCCCTCCCCTCCGGAGGCCTACTGATAGTCTCCTGCTACCCAATAGGGTAGTCTGAGCCAGTCATGGAAGCCCATGCCTAGCTAACATGAGCTATGTTATTGTTCATCTCAGAATGAACCCGGCGTCCAGTCCGGCGTCCGGCCCGGATCCAGAAATGGGTTCTCTCCTGGCAATAATGTAGAACTCTGCTATATAGATCAAACTGTGTGTGTGTGTGTGTGTGTGTGTGTGAGGCATGTGGCGTGGATGGCCAGCTCAGTGCTGGCAACCAGTAAGTGTGAATACTCAGTTCTGCACGTCATTTTCCCTGGCTCGGGCCAGCATGGTGAGTTGGCAGAGGAAGCGGTGAAAGCTGTTCCCAAGGATCCCGCTGAAGGGAATGTATCTAGGGTTCAGAAATGCAAACGTCCTAAGAGCTCCTGAGTGGTATTTTAGCAGTATGAAGAGAAGTACTTAAGTTTAAAAAAAATGATCGTTTTTTTTTTTCCCCTTATTTGTTTATTTCTGTGCAGAAAGATGAGGACCGGCCCGAGCAGGTCCAGCCAATTGCATCGTCTACGTTGATCCACTCTGACCTGACGTCCGTTTACGGCACCATGGTGATGAACAGGACTGTCCTGTTCCTGGGGACTGGAGACGGCCAGTTACTTAAGGTTGGTTTCTCTGTGGTTCTTCAGATGTCTCCTTTTAAAAAGCTTCACTTGCTGCCTGTCTGTTTTTAATTTTTCCATCCTGCTCCTGAGTTCTACACGAGACCGTACCCCTAAGATTGCTTCGTTAATGCCATAGAGACCCCTGCCATGAAAAGACTTTTTAATGAAATTTTTCATAAAATTTCATGGAGGAAATTTTAGGAATCTGTATGTAGTCCCTGTGTCCCCACCCCCACCCCCCCCCCCCCCCCCCCCCCCCTCCACCGCCCTCAGCCTGCGATGAGGCACCAGACGCCTGCACTCTGGGATTGAACCACGCAGGGGTCCTTTCCTTACTCATGGCTGCTGGGTGGGATGAATGCGGGTCGGGCCTTACCCCGTCCCTGACTCAAACTTCCTGAGACATTTAACCTTTGAGTTCTCACTCCTTTACACGGGAAATGTACAAAGCACCTGATTTCTCACAACTTCAAAGAGATGAGTGATTACAGGCTTGAAAAGAAGAAGAAGAAAAACAGGCGTGCCCTCTCCCACCTCCCCAGCCCACTCACCACCCACAGAGGGGGTTTGCTTTCTGTCCTTTGTACCCACATATGCCAAGGAGAGGTTGGAAATCTGAAATTCTTTGAGACTCCCCTGGACTTGCATCTCATAGGGACCATTTCCCCCACCATATAGATGGTCCCTGGTCAAGTTGAGGATTTTTTTTTTTTAATCACCTGGGGGAACGGACACGTGGAGGAGAAAGCCAACAGATCCACCAAGGGACTCCTCTGAAATCCTCCCATGATCCTCTTGTTAGTGTCATCAGCAGCATGAACTGCATGTCTCGGGTGGCCTCCAGTGACATTGCTAGGAACTGTGTCGTTCACCCTAGACGCGGCTTTGACCCCTCTGGGCAGCCGGTCAGTTGACACTCAGCGCAGATTCTTAATTGAATGCTGGCGGGTCTGTTTTGCCAGCTTCTGTCCCTCTTCGGCCAGCTGTGCCTTCAGGCGGATCACTTAGCCTCTCTTAGCCGCCATCTCTCCAGCTGTAAAATGAGATTATACCAGACAAGCTAGGAAAAAAAGAATCATTTCCATCTCTGATGGCCTGGGACTCTGTCTTTGCACCCATAGCCTTCCTCCAACCAAGCTTGTATATGTCCCCCTGTGTCCACACTTCGATCATACCTTACCCCCAGCCTATGCTGAGCCCTCTGTATTTGGCCCAAACCCCACCTTCTCTTGGATGGTGTCCTTGGAAGCATCTCGTTCTCCCTGTCTCCCGAGCTACTCACTACCAGCCTCATCGTTGACTTGCTACTGAGGTCGTGCCTTGGTACCTAGCCTCTCTGGTTCACATTTGCCCTGCCAACTGGATTTTAAGCTTCTTGTAAAAGGGGCCATGAATCCCCTCAGTCTGACATGGTGCCGAGTGCCGGGTAGGCATTTGATTGCCTTTGTTTCCTTTGGAGTAAACCCAGTAACATGTGGGAGGGGATTTGTTTGTATATACCTTCTTTTTAAATATACATCGATCATCCTTCCTGCTGTGCTAGCTTCATTTCCTGGGAAAAGGAGATGTAGACGCACACCAATCATTGCACACTTCTCACCCAGGGATGCCCGTGGACATTCTAACCCGGTTAGGCCAATCAGGCCCATTACCCCCGCAGAAGAAATTTCTATCCATCCTTCCTGGGTCTCCTTTCCAATTATCTCTTCAGATTTGGGATGTTTTTGACAAGTGTTTTGACAAGAGCACTGTTTCCCCAAGCTGAGCATACCAGCCTGTCACGTGGCGGATTGGAGGTGAAGGAAGACTTGCCTATAAATAGCTCCCCAGGGGATGGCCTGGCTTCCCTGTCCTGTGGGTTCAATTCAGCCATTCGTGTGTAGCTGTCCACTTCAGGCTTGCTGGGAGCCAGGGGTTGGGACCAAGCTGCAGCTTCATGCTGTTACTAATGGAGAGGCAGCTGAGACTTAGTCCCCCTGTCCTCAGGATATGGGGTACCACTTTAACACCCCCATCTGTAGGGTTCAGTTAAGAAGGATAGATTGGCATTTTGTTTTCATTTGTGACTTAACACTTTATGGTGTTTCCCACATGTGAAGTCCCTCTACCTCTGCCTCTAACTAATTCAGCTCTCACAACCCCAATTTACAAGAAGCAGCATGGAGGCCTAGAGTTGCTGAGTGACTGGCCAAAGTTGCAAAAGGGCAGTGCAGGGATTTGAACTTGGGACAACTTCAGAGGCTGGAGTCATATCCCCCAGCTACAGGGACCTTGCAGCCTGAGCCCCAGCTTCCAGGCTCTTCCCTTGGAGGGTTCTCAGAAAGTAGAGAGTGTGTTGGAGGGGATCCCAGGCCTACTGGGGTTTCTGTGGTTGAGGGGACCTCTCACCTGACCCTGGTTTACTTTTTGAGGATCAACACCTGTCCCTACT
Source organism: Arvicola amphibius (assembly GCF_903992535.2). Lineage (NCBI taxonomy): Eukaryota > Metazoa > Chordata > Mammalia > Rodentia > Cricetidae > Arvicola > Arvicola amphibius. Next base: position 10,692,794 of record NC_052063.2, on the reverse strand, counting down.
GTCTCCTGGGATAGTTCCCTCCCAAAGCAGGAGGTTGTGAGGGGTGAAAGCCCAGCACATGACCAGTATGGGAGTTTCCTTTAGACTCCCTCTTGTATCCCATGTGCAGATTCTTGGCTGTACTCCCCCCCCCCAAAAAAAAGACAGGATCAGGCACAGATAACTCCTAGATTCCTCTATTCAGATGCACCTCACTTCTGTCTTGTCTCACTTGTCTCCAGAACTGTTAGAGAAGATGAACACTGAGAGACACATGGTCGGCTTCTGAGCTGTAATGTGGAAGTACTAATGAGTGGCAAAAAAAAAAAAAAAAAAAAAAGAAAACAAAGCCCATCCTGATGCAAACAGTGGGAGGAGAGGGAGAAGAAAGGGCTTGGCTCACCCACAGCCTGACTCATCAGTTTCGCAGTGATCAAGAGGCGAAGGCATTTTGACATGTGCCAGGCACCGTAGTATATGCCTGGCTGAGTGTGAGGCTGGCATCCGGCAGCCAGTTGCTGTTTTTACCACCACCAGCAAAGACCCGACTTCTTAAATCTCTGCAAACCTCATGGAGTTTTAATATAATTTGGTGCCATTTTAAACCTCATGCTATTTAAATATATTTTTTTTTTCCTGCTTGTGAAAGAACTGTAGTCTCACGTTGCAGGGTTGAGGGGTTGGGGCGGAGAGGAAGGCAAAGAAAAAAAATGATCCTTAATTGCGTCATATAGAGGCAACTGCTGTCAGCATTTTGGATTCTTTTTTTGCTTAGTTGAGGTCAGCCCCTATCCAGTTCTGCATCCTTCTTCAGCTAATGAGCAAAGAGGCTTCTGTTAAGATGCTGCTGCAACCCTTTGTAAACAGTATTTTTAAATAGCTCTATCATGTTCTGTTATGCGGGAACACAGTTTTGAACTTGTGCCTAGATACTGGATCAATTTTAAAAAAAAAGTCTTTAGAGATCCCCCTACCTCAACCCGCCCCTCCACTCCAGGGAGATGGCACTACTTCCAGAGGTAATATTTCAGCAATGGACCGTGAGAAACCTGGAGACTTTATGGTCTGCCAGTGTCTTTATTGCCCTCCTTCTGCCTTTGAAAAATTGTAGGGGAACTGAAGAAATGTGGAACTTGCAGGTCCTACCCTACCAATTTCTCAGCAGGTGTTTTGTGGTCACACAGCAAGTCATGCCCACCCCACCCCCATCGTTTCCCCATTCCACGTCCTCTCCGATTTTTTTTTTTAAACATTGCCAGCATCTCCACTGAAATTGGCAGAAAAGTGTGCAGACTCTGAACTCAGTGTTTGGAAATCCACACGGCATGTGTCACATGGGGTATGCCGTCGTAGGAACACATGCCGTCGCGTTCTCCAACTGTGGAAGACTCTGCCATGTGATTCGGATTCCTTTGGGCTGACTCTGGGCCTGTGGAATATTCTCCTTATCTCAAGGGCAGAGTGGAAGCATCTGAGCTTTTCCAGGCGGTACAATAAGTAATAAGGGGATATGCATGAAATTTATGAAATTTGAAATTGGTGACTTTCTGCATGCCCATTAACCTTTCTTACGAGCATAAAAGATAAGAAGGTAGAGGTGGCGGGTGAGAAATAATAATAGCCAGCATTTCTGAACTCTGACGACGTACCTCCCTCCTGAATCGGCATCTGCATGGGTTAATTCACTTAATCCTCAGTAGTCAATACCATGGCCGTCCCCACTTCATCAGTGAGAAATCCTGGGGCTTTAGGGCGTTAGGTAGCCCATTCAAGGTGATTTGAACGGGGAAAGATCTGTCCCTAGAGTCCAAGCTTTTATCCTCCAGAAAAAAAAAATGCATTTACAGTTTAAACGTAATCTGTAGAGCTTGACAGAGTGGTTAGGACGAGCTGTGAACTTTTCTGTCTGATATTGAGGTATCTGGGCCTATCCCAAGATGCCAGTGTTTGAGGCTTTCTGAGAAGGGGCTATGGTTTCTGTGTTTTCCAGTTTTTTTCCTATCTGGGGACGACTCTTTCTGGCAGCTGAGGAATGAGCCCCCTCTTCTTAGGGCTGCCAGTGACCTCTGCACCCCCAGCAGAACTTGGCTTTTCCCCAGTAAACATTCTGTGCTCATATTGTTTGAATAACCCCCCAATAGGAGAACTAGGGTTTCCCAACTTCCTTGGTGCTGCGGTAGGGTGCCTGGCACAGGAAGCTCTGTCATACTCTCTGCCCGCAGAAACAGCAAAAGGGTATTTCTCATCTGCTGCATCAGAACTGGCGAGGCTGCCAGGACTGACAATATTCTGTTCCTACAAATGACTTTTCATTTTTCCAGACCGTGGAGTCAAATCAAGTCAATTTCAGCATTCAGCTAGAAATTCCTGAAGAATCTTGCTGGACTTCTGGCTATTAAGGTTCTCAAGTGAACATAAGAGAAAGTTTTAAAAATGTAATATTTTACAGTACTCCCACAGAATGTAAAAATAGAAGAAGAAAAAAAAAAAAAAACAAAACTCAGGGACAGGCCTGGAGCTGGTGGGGGGAGGGGAGGGCTGAGCAAAGGTAACGGGCCAGATAGTAGAAACCACAGGAAGTGTCAAGCTTGAAATGGGCTCCATGGCTGGCTGTGTAGAATGTCATAGGAAGCTTATTTCAAGTTCACTCCATTTCACACCTTCGGGCTCGTGAGTCTGGGGGCTCCCTGACTTGGAACGGTGACTCTCAAGTAATACACAAGTCTGGAGTTCAGAGTTCAGGCCGTGGACTTGTACTTCCCTAACTACATATTGGGAACCAAGTAGACTGGAAACGAGAGAGAGAGAGACCCAGCATCTTCAGGCGTTAGCGGTATCATTCCTAACTCCAAAAGCCCACAACACAGCATTAGATAATTGCTTTGTGTGTGTAGGGCAGTTTCCTTCCCAGTGTTTCTCAAAAAACTTTTTGATTGGAAGAATAAACAATACAATTGGCTCATTTACCCTTGTACAGATAAGCTCATTTCTTCTTCAGAGAAGGAGAAATAAGAAAAGTTTGGCTTAAGACATCTTAGCTTTTTGGACATGGCTTTTTCAATCTCACAACAATCAGAAAGGAACAAAGAAATAGTGTTTTGCTTAGTGCCCCCCCCCCTTCTCTTCATCTTTACCATGTGGCACGGAGCTGTCCTGTGACTGTGTGGTGTGGAAATCTCTGCTCGTTTAATTTTAGCAGCGTTTCTGGGATTTTTTTTTTTTCGCATGCAACAAAAAATCCCAGGGCTAGTTAATAGCCTACCACGCGGCTTCAGGAAGATGTCAAGAGAAACAGCATGTTGACATGAACTGAAATCCTCCATCAGGGAACATTTGTTTTCTACACAGGCCTTGGCTGGAAGAATGTGATGAGCTGAGAGAGTAGCATTTCATTTAATATTTGCCTGCAGCCTGTTCTATACCAGACGCTGTTCTGGTTAACTGGGATACGAAGGTGATTCAAAAGAGCTGTGTATGTTAATCCTAGCACTTGGGAGGCAGAGGCAGGAGGATCTCTGTGAGTTAGAGGTCAGCCAGCATTCACAGGGAGTTCCGGGACAGCCAGGGTTGTTGCATAGTGAGACACTTATCTCAAAACAGGAGCTACGAAAGTTAGCTAAAGAGAGAAGTCTGCTGAGTGTGTAGGGGGAGCCAAGACAGAAATCTAGCAAGTTAATTACCCAAGGCTAAAGTCGTGTCATCCTGAGAAGAAGCCAAGAGGGATGGAAAGAGAAAGACAGTGGGCCCAGTGGAGAGGCAGGAGATCCAGGAGAGCTCCTCAGAGGAGGTCAGGCTGGAATGAGGAGGAGGATGTAAGAATATCCATAGAGGAGGCACAGAGTGACTTCAGATTAGATCTATATTAAGGTCGTATGCTGGAAGCAATAAATAAAAATCCACATCATGCCCTAGCGGAGTGTTGTGTGAATTGGATAAGGTTTGTCTTATGCAAAATTCCACCCATTTTGGGTCTCTGTGACTCACTGTTGCTTCCTGCACTGCTCCTCTGAGCCTCTTCTTTTTCCAGAGGCACAAGGAGGAATGTCTCCCTTGCTTTCGTCTGTGGTTTCTTCTCTCTGCATAGATATCCTCATGCACTCTGCAATTGGAAGTCTCTGAGGTGGCCCTGTACCCCTGGCCTGGCTGGGCTGGGAGATGTCAGGAGAAACCTGTGCTCATCGCTGAGAGAGGAGACTGAGGACCGCCCAAGCGGATGTCCCAGCCTCTTCCTGTAGTGCATTTGGGACCTTTGGAAGAAAAATGAAAACTTCCCATTCTTTCTCTGTCCAGTGTGTGAAGGTTGTTGTTTGCATAATCTGGCCAAAAGAAGAGCAGGTTTTTTTTTTTCCAAAAATTGTCACACCTTAAGCCCATTTATTTATTTATTTATTTATTTATTTATTTATTTATTTATTTATTTTTTATTTATTATTTTTGAGACAGAATCT